>NC_069503.1:682383546-682598546 GCF_027579735.1 Bombina bombina
AGCATTTACTTAGGGCTAGATTACAAGTGGCGTGTTATAACACCTTTTCACGATTGCGTTAAGTTAAAAAAAATCTTATGTTGTGCAAACGGTAACCCGACTAGCAAAAAAAATCTGAACATCCAATATCGCGTTCACGTATTCCCCCATAGAAGTCATGGAGAAAATAGAATTTAACACCCACTCTCTCTTGCAAATATGATCGCATTTTCAACGCCCACTTCAAAAGTCAATTTTTCTGTGAGCTAACCTTTTAAACTGTTCTCCAATCAGAGCTCTCCCCATATGGCACTTTTGTTGTAGCTAAAGAGGTGATATTTGACACCAATGCAAAATTTGCAACTCGTATAGAAAAATTGACTTTTGAAGTGAGCAGCAGAGCTCAGGGTATTTGAATTTCATATCTGTATTAAAAAGCAAGTTGTAGCGCATCTTCATTATATCTGAATAATGAAACTCCATCTAAAATATCACAAACATTCTGAATCTGATTTTAAAAAGGGGAGAGTTTACTCACTTTAAATCTTGTTCCATTAGTCCCAAAATGATTTCCTTTCTCAATATATGGGCAATACACACATATAGAGATCAGAGATGAAGGACTAAAAGTTCAATTTGTCACAAAATATAATTCCTAGTGGTCAAAATTAAGGGGTTATTAAATTTTAAATTTATTACATATTTAAAACTGTTCAGCCTTGAGTGCTGTACTTGTGGTTACTCTTTGGGTGTGGTTATATTTTTATTATTTTTTTTACATGCTTAGGTAAATAAGTAATAAAACTGGGAGAATTTTAAAAAAGGGAAGACCCTGAAATAGCTGGTAAAACTGGAGCAGTATTCTTAAACTAACATTTAATATACTCGCTTAACATATTTTGCAAATATCTATAAAAAATTTTATTGTTTTAATCATTATTATTCATTTTAAGAGCCATTAATCATGTGTGTTTCTTTTAGGCAGGCGGGTATGTTTATTTAATTTCACAGTTGTTCTATTTATCTGCTTAGGTTGTAAAATAAAATGATGTAATTAAAGGGATACTAAACCCAATTTTTTTCTTTCATAATTCAGATACAGCATGCAATTTTAAGCAACTTTCTAATTTACTCCCATTACCAATTTTTCTTTGTTTTCTTGGTATCTTTGTTTGAAAAGCAGGAATGTAAGCTTACAAAGCCGGCCTATCTTTGGTTCAGCACCTGGGTACAGCTTCCTGATTGGTGGCTAAATTCTACCCACCAATCAGCAAGCGTTATACAAGGTGCTGAACCAAAAATGGGCTGGCTCTTAAAGGGATATTCCAGCCAAAATTGGAAACCATGTGGGTGTATTTCTGTATTGAACAGAAGCAATTTTGTAATATGCATGCATTAGCAAAAATGCTTCTAATAAAAGTCATAGCTGTTTCAAAAGTGTATTTAAGTATGCACCGTGTGCCAGCATTTTAAACACAACACTTGTTCGGAGAGCCTAAGGTGCTTGTACCATCTGGTAATGACTCAATTTGTTAATTTCTGACATGATACAAGCCCCACCGATGATCTGAGCAGCTGCATTATTTAAAATGTGGATGCAGTGAAAATAGCTATGCTTTACATGCACGTGCAGAGAAAAATGTTAACACTAAAACAGTGATAACTCTTAATAGAAGCATTTTTGCCAATACATGTATATTGCAAATATGTTTCTATTCAAAGATGCAATAAATCTTTGTGCATTTATATTTTGACTGGAATGTCCCTTTAAGCTGACATTCCTGCTTTTTCAAATAAAGAAGATACCAAGTGAACAAAGACAAATTGATAATAGTAGTAAATGATAACGTTGCTTAAAATTACATACTCTATCTGAATCATGAAAGAAAAAATTTGTGTTCAGTATCCCTTTAAGTAACAACTAGAAAATACAGTCTAACCCAGTGATTCCCAAACTTTTTCTGTCCACCGCCCCCTTCGGATTTAAATTCATCATCAATGCCGTCCTAGCATACACACAAAAATATTAAACTTTTATTCAGATTTTTTTTTTTTTTTTATTCAATAATTTTTATTGGTATTTTAGTTTCAAAACCTTACATCCAAAAATGTTAATTTCAGCATATGAAACAACTTTTAAATACAATAGCAATTATCAACAATGAAAACATAACTGTGAACGTCTTTCATACAAAACGGGAAAAGAAAAAAAAGACATCAAGCAAAACATCAAAGACATTAAGATACTATTTACCTTCTATTGATAGGATGCTGTCCAATGTTTGTGTTCCTAGCCAAGGGGGGGGGAGAAGAGGGGAAGAAGGGGAAGGAAGAAAGGATGGAAGGGGGATTTCATGTAAGGGAGATAGGCTCTGTTGGATCAATAATTCGGTTGCGTCTTAGATGTCCAGAGTGTGAAGGCCCTGCTCCCAGATAAAATACATGTCAGCAAAAAACTCGTTTTCCCACATAATAAAAGTGTTGTTTTTCTAATTCCAAAATATGCCCTATTTCCACCACCCACTGTGTGTGGGTCGGAATATTTTGGGTTTTCCATAATCTAGGGGTCAGTCTCTTTGCACACGCCAACATCAGTTGAAGTAGTCTTGTGCGGTACAAGCAATGTAAATGCGGGAGAACATTGAGTAGGACTAGTTTCGGGTTTAGGGTAATGTCCAAGCCCAAAATGTTATTAATACAGTGTTCTATCCTGCGCCAAAAGTCAGATAGAAGAGGACAGCCCCACCAGATATGGGTCATGGTGCCTTGTCCTCTGCATCGTCTCCAACAGGCTGATGAAGCAGTTGGAAAGATATATCTAAGTCGATGGGGTGTCAGATACCATCGGGTAAGTATTTTGTAGTTCAGCTCGGAAATAAATAACGAAGTAGAGGCGGAATGTGACATTTTAAAGCTATTTCTCCAGTCATCGTCTGTGAGATTATCTGACAATTCTGATTCCCATTTCCCAATGAATGAAGGGCGCTGGTCTGGGAAAGTGCTTCGTAACAGTTTATAAGCTGTTGATAAGTACGCCCTTTTATTATCAGAGTTTGCACATATTTTCTCGAATGTGGTCAGTGGTCTAAATACGTTAGATTTATAAGTGTTGTCGGAGAGTGCGTGTCTTATCTGTAAATACGAATACCAGTTATGGAAGGGTGAGCCTAGTTCCTCTTGTAACTTTAGTCTATCTTTAATCCCACCTGACTCTACAATGAGGTAAATTGGTAGATTTTTTAAGTGTTCCTCCCTATGTGTGTGAGAAAAGGATGGATCTTTCAAAAAAATCTGGTTGTGCAATAGAGGGGTAAGAGGCGAGACTGGGGTGGAGATCCCTACTACGTGTGTTATCACGTGGTCCCACATGTCTAGGGTGGCTTTAATATAGTTATTTCGGTATACTAGCTGTGGTCTGTGAGCTTTGGGCAGCCATGCTATATCTCTCATGGGAGTCGCCCCCAAGAGAGAACTTTCAATTTGCACCCATAAGGCAGATTCGGCAGAATGGGACCAAGAGACCACTCTGGTCAAGTGTACTGCTCTGTAGTAGTTTAGAAGATTGGGGGCGTTAAGTCCACCGTCCGTCTTGGACATGTATAATGTCTGTTGGGATACTCTGGGCTTCCTGTAGGACCAGATGAATGAATTCAACATATTCTGTTGGGTTCTTAGGTATGAGACCGGCAGGGCCATCGGCAAAGTCTGGAATAGGAATAGGTATTTTGGCATTATCATCATTTTTATAGTGTTAATTCTTCCCATCCACGATAGGTGACCCTGTCTGTGCCATCCTTCTAATAGTGTTTTTACCGAGTTTTGGAGATTGATATAATTACTTTGGAATAAGTCTTGGTGATTGATTGGAATTATCTTTTAGTCAGATTTTAAGTGACATTTCTTTCATATAGGTGGCGAGAGTCCACAAGCTGTAGCGTATGTGATATACATCCCTACCAGGAGGAGGTAAAGTTTCCCAAACCTCAAAAGCCTATACAACTCCTCCTACCTCACTCATGCTTCCTTTTTAACCCTTTCCTCCATTAAAGGTGGTTGAAGCATATTGATGTGCTTGATTTCTTCAGGGAAAGGTGCTTCAGAGCATATTGAAGCCCAGTTCCTCTCCGAGTACAGTGCTTGTCGGAGGGATGTGAATTGAGTATTACCTCCATGATACAATCTTTTCACCTCATGGGAAATCCTTTTATAGGCTCTCTGTAAATTCAGTCGCAGGTACTCGTCATCTTCCTCCCTTTACAGATCAACTTTATACTCCTCTTCCATTGCCTCTGCTTATATGTTTCAGTACTGGTTTGGCTGTCTGCTACTAAGTGGACAAGTGTCTATGGGTAAGTATGTAAGGCATGTGTTGAAGTCATTCACACACAGGCGTGCAGGGAAACCGGTGCATAAGTGCCCGTCTGATTCGAGCCTTTTTTTCATACAAGCAGTGCGCTTCAGCTTAAAACAGGTTGCGTTGAAATTTTAAACGTGCGTTGCTAATGACGCATCAGAGCATCATACTACGCGCATGGGGCAACGCGTCAATGGATGCACACAGTAGTGCACCTTTTTTGTCTATAAATTAGTATTGAAAATTGCGCACCTTGACATTTACTGCTTACCTAGGCTCAGGCTGCATTGCTTAGCGATTTAATGTCCATGCAAAACTATATAAAGGGGGCATATTTTTTCCCTTTCCTCAAGAATTTTGCCTTGAACAGGATAATAGTAATTATTGCATCTAATTTTTTTGCTAAAAATGTTGCCATGATGGAGCAGCACCAATCTCTCCCTATGATTACCATAGTAACTGAGTCTACTGAACGCCTTTCTACCAAAGCTAAGTGTGCTTATTGTAAAACAACGTAAATAGCTTCTTTATCTCATTTTATCACATATACTGATGTTTCTATGGGTACTAATACACCTTCTGTCTCCTCCTTACAGATACATGCAGATGGCGTACCTCCAGCAATGAAAATGTTTATTGCTACTGCCATTACAAAGGCCCTGGCTGCACTACTGCTTCAAATAAGCGAAAAAGGTCAGTTCAGATTTTACCTTCTACTAGTAATATAAGTCCTGACCCACAAAATAATTAAGTATATTCGAAAGATGAGGATTCCTCTAACAATGAGGCACTCTCATTGGACACAGAACCTGATAATTCATCCTTTTTATTTAAAATTTCACATATTTGTTCTCTTTTGAAGGAAGTCATTAGTCATTTTAGGGATTGAAGAAGCTAAACCTTTTGATGATAAACCCTGTAATCTTTTAAATTCAGTATATGAAACTGTTGTCAGTCTCCCTGAGATTTTTCCTATAACTGATGCTGTCTCTGATGTCTCTCTTAATCCCTCTGAGGTTTAAAAAACTATATACGTTACCTGCTGCTAACTTGTGATGGGGCCATTTCCACTCTAGCTAAACGCACTACTGATCCTTAGAAGACAGTACTTCTTTTAAAGATCCTTTAGAAAGAAACCTTGAATCTTATTTAAGAAGGGCATTTCTACATACTGGCTCTATTCTTAGACCAGCTATATCTATCTGCTGCTTCTACTTTCTGGTTAGATATCAAAATCATGTATATAGCTATACTTACCAGAAGAACCCTATGGCTTAAATTCTGGAATGCTGAAATGGTGTCTAAAACTAGATTACTGTGCTTTTCTTTCCAAGGAAAGAAACTGTGTCTCAACTGGATTCTATTATTTCTTTTCTGGGAAAAGCATTATCAGTTTGTTGCTCTTCTGTTTGGTCTAGCTACAGCTCCAAGAACATTTACCAAGGCTCTCAGTGTCCTTTTATCTGTAATCAGAGCTCAGGTTATTGCAGTATTTCCTTACCTGGAAGGTTCCTTGATTCCTCAGACAAAGGTCACCTTTTGGGTTTCCAGATAGATTCAGTGTCCATGACACTTTCTCTAACAGAAAAGAGACGAATAAAATTGATATCAGTTTGTCTGAACCTACAGTTTCTCCAATTCCCTTCAGTGGCTCTGGGTATGGAAGTACAAGGCCTTTATGATTGCAGCTTCGGACACAATTCCATTTGCTCATTTTCATATGAGACCTCTTCAACTTTTGTATCCTGCGCCAACGGTGCAAGGATTATACTCAGATATCCCAAGAGATATTCTTAGATCCCAGTACACACCTATCTCTGACTTGGTGGCTGAATCACCAGTCTGTTACTCATGTGGCTTCTTTTGCTCGTCCTACTGGTCTGTGATCACCACAGATGCAAGTCTTTCAGGTTGGGGAGCTGTCTGGGAGTCTCTGACAGCACAAGGGGTTTGGAATCCTCCGGAGGCGAGGTTACCAGTCAATGTTTTGGAACTCCGTGCACTCTTAAGGGCCCTTCAGGTTTGGGCTCTATTGAAAAGGGAGCCTTATCAGACAGAAAATATTACAACAGGAGCTTATGTCAATCATCAAGGGGGAACTTGCAGTTCCCTAGCCATGATAGAAGTCTCTTGAATCCTCTCTTGGGCAGAAACCAATTCCTGCCTCATCACTGCGATTCACATCCTAGGTGTGGGCAATTGGGTGGAAGACTACCTTAGTTGTCAGCCCATACATCCGGGAGAGTGGCCTCTCCACCAAGATGTATTTTATCTGATAAGATACTGGGGCCTACCAGAAATAGATCTGATGGCCTCTAGTTAGAAAATCAAAATTCCCAGGTTCTTTGCGAGGTCCAGGGATCCTCAGGCAGAGATATTGGATGCTCTAGCAGTTCCTTGGTCTTTGCAGCCTGCTTATATATTTCCCCATCGTCCCTACTATCCAGAGTGATTTCCAAGATAAAATTTGGAAAAGTAATTTGTAATCCCAATAGCCCTAGCGTGGCCACACAGAATTTGGTATGCAGACCTGGTCCGAATGTCCAGTTGTCCGCCATGGCCTCTTTCTCTAAGGCCAGACCTTTTGTCTCCAATGTCCCTTCTATCCAGATCTAAAGTCTGTACACTTGATGGCATGGAAATAGAATGCTTAGTTCTCAGTCATAGAGGATTCCATGACTCTGTGATGAACACTATGATTCAGGCTTGCAAGCCTGTTTCTAGGAAAATCTATCACAATGTTTGGAAAACATTTATATTTCATGGTGTAGCAACCATGATTATTCCTGGCATTCTTTAAGAATTCATAGAATTCTTCAGTTTTTGCAGAATGGTTTAGATAAAGGTTTATCTGCCAGTTCTATGAAAGGACAAATCTCTGTTCTTTCTGTATTATTTCACAGGAAGATTGCTACCGGTAACCTTCCTGATGATCAATGTTTTGTTCAGGCTTTAATCCAGAGTAAACCTGTTATTAGGCCTATTTCTCCTCTTTGGAGTCTTAACCTAGGTTTAAAAGCTTTACAGGCTTCTGCTTTTGAACCTATGCATAAATTGGACATTTTATTGGACATTCTTGGAAAGTGCTGTTTCTTTTGGCTATATCTATTCTGCTAGAAGAGTTTCTGAATTGTCTGCTCTCTCATGTGAGTCTCCTTATCTGATTCTTTTTTTTCCCCATCAAGATAAAGCTGTTTTGCAGACTACATTTAAATATTTGCCTAAAGTTGTTTCATCACACAACATTAATAGGGAAATAATTGTTCGCTCCTTGTGTCCTAATCCAAAAAATGCTTCTGAAAAATCTTTGCATTCTTTGGATGTTGTTAGAGCATTTAAATATTATGTTGATGCTACTTAGGATTTCAGACAGACTTCTAGTCTGTTTGTTCTTTTTTCTGGTCCTAGTAAAGGCCAGAAGGTCTCTGCTATTCTTTTAGCCTCTTGGTTGAAACTTTTAATTCGCAAACCTTATTTGGAGGCAGGTCAGCCTTTGCCACATAATTACAGCTCATTCTAATCGATAGATTGACACATCTTGGGCTTTCAATAATCAGGCTTCATTTGATAAAATTTGTAAAGCAGCCACTTGATCTTCTCTGTATACCTTTTTACTAAATTTTACCATTTTGATGTGTTTGCTTTAGCAGAAGCAGTCTTTGGTAGAAAGGTCCTTCAGGCAGTTTTCTCGGTTTGATGATTGTGTGTGTATGTATGTATATATGTATGTGTGTGTGTGTGTTTGTTATAAAATAATGCTTCCCTTTATTGTTACTCATGGACTTCCATATCTTGGGTATTATATCCCATATGTAACCGCTTGCAGACTCTTGCCACCCTTATGAAAGAAAACATAATTTGCACCTGATAAATTAATTTCTTTAATGGTGACAAGAGTTCATGAGCCCCCACCCATTTGGGATTGTTGTTCTGTTTTTTGTTTAAAGCACATCTTTTTTTCTGTTCCTCATTTTGGTTTATACTCCTCTTTAAAGGGACAGGAAACACCAACCTTTTCTTTCATGATTTGGATAGAACATACAATTTTAAACAACTTTACAATTTACTTCTATTATCAAATTTGCTTTATTCTCTTGTTATTCTTTGCTGAATGAACGTCATTGGACTACTGGCAGCTAGATGAACACATCTAGTTAGCCAATAACAAGAGACAAATGTGTGCAGGTACCAATCGGCAGCTAGCTCCCACTAGTGTAGGATATGTGCATATTCTTTTTCAACAAGGGATACCAAGAGAACGAAGCACATTTGGAAAAAAAAAGTGAATTTAAAAGGGTCTTAAAAATCACATGCTCCATCTGAATCATGTAGTTTAATATCGACCTATCCCTTTAACACTTTACCACTTGGTTATACGTTAAACTGAGGTATGAGTGAGGTGGGAGGGGTTTTGTAGACTTTTGGGGTTTGGGAAACCTATGCCTCCTCCTGGTAGAAATGTATATCCCATATGTAACAGCTTGTGGGCTCTCGTCACCATGAAAGAAATGAATATTTCAGGTAAGATATAAATTATTTTTATATAAATTATTTATATATATATATATATATATATATATATATATAATGTGTGTGTGTGTGTGTGTGTATTCTTATCTCTATAGTTCTCTCTTTACAAATCTTTCTGCTTAGACTCAACTAATAAAACCTCATTAATTTTTCACTGCTTGAAGAATATAAAATGATGCTCTCTGTGATTATATTTGCTGGCATTGAGCTTTTTAGTTGCTTTTGTAAAAATGTCCAGAATTAAAACCTGTATTATCATTCATAATGTGCAATTTAACTGGCAGTCTCCCAGTAACCTGAGCTGCATAACAATTTATTCCTCTATTTCTGTTACAGGTGTTTAAATAATGGATTCCCTCACCGCTGCAAATGGAACGTTTGCCATTGATCTTTTCAAAAAGCTAAATGAAAAGGATAATACATCCAATGTGTTCTTTTCCCCAATGAGCATTTCCTCTGCTCTTGCTATGGTGTTTTTAGGTGCTAAAGGGAACACTGCTGCTCAGATGTCAAAGGTGTGTTTTAAATAACAATTGCATGGTTTAATGGACATTGACAGATTACATTATGACATCATGTTAACCCATTTTGTCAGAGATTCCTTTTACAGATCTGTTGCTTTCTTGATTCAATAATCAAATGTTAACCCTGTCCACAAAACAATGATAGTCATTATGACTGCACTGGGCATCTACAGCTTTTTATTTTTATAAATATCTGAGATATCACAACCAATGACCAGTTGTTATTAAACATTTAATTAATATTAATTTATAAAGCATATAACATTTAAATGGACAGTAAGCACATTGAGATTTTCCTATAAAATATTTAGTTTTGCAGAATAAAACAACTTTGCAATATATTTTTGTTATTTATTTTGCCCTCTTTCATGTAATTTAGCTCTGAAAATCAAGCGATTCTAATTTTCAGAACTTGAAATACACCCAGCTGACTTCCCAAGGCTAACTCTGCTACATATATAATAATTAAAAAAAAAAAAAAAATATATATATATATATATATATATTTATATATATATATATATATATATATATAAATATATAATTGGCTTTATCAGATAACAACTGCAAAATAAAGCACTTTATACTAAAATTATTACCGTGGTTAGCCTTGTTGTCTGGGGACTTAAACCCAGATTGTCTCCTTCATAATATAAGGCAAATTGTGGGTGGAGTTTGGATATTGAAAAATAATTGCAGTAAAAATTATGTTGATTTGGTTAAGAACCACTCAGTGCAGTAGAATTGCATAATTATCAAGTGCATATTAAGAAGACAATGATTTAACACCTATTCTGAATTTCAAATAAAATAAGCAGTAGATTATTATTATTTTTTTCTGACAGATTTATTTTTTCTCCCATTTTCTGGCCCCCTGTATCATGTGACAGATATCAGCCAATCAGACTAGTATACGTAGACCCTGTGAGCTTGTGCAAATGCCCAGTAGGATCTTGTTCCCCAGAAAGTGTGTGTATAAAAAGACTTTTGATAAAATTTGATAACGGAAGTAAATTGGAAAGTGTCTTAAACCTGCTTGCTCTATCTGAATCATAAAGGTTTATTTTGACTTGAGTGTCCCTTTAAAATAATGGTAAATGTATTTCTATAAGATTTCTTTTAAATATCTGTATAGTATTCCTTTAATATTGGTATACGCTATACTAGTTCTGTATTTATAAATAGATCAGGCACATTTGAAGGGGTAAGAGAAAATGCATACAAATCAGCCTTTATTTACTAGTTTTATCAGGTACTCACTTTACATTTTGGATATGCAAAAGGTTAGTAGTCAATCCTAGTGTAAGCTGCGCTGGGGGAGATACAAAAAAGTACCTAGAGAAGCAAAACATCTAACAATTCCCTGGTTTAATTTTTGTGTAAATGATAAATATGTTTTTGTATAAAATGCTTTAGCCGTTGACACTTACTCTGACTTTCCCATAGCTACCACAAGACTCTACTAGAGTTAAAAAATCCTGATACAAGGTTTATGTACATTGTACAACAGCACCCATAGACTTCTATGGAAAAAGCTGTAGAAAGAAAGTATTGAGAAACGTTTCAACAAGAATAGAAAATCGCCCATAGCGACACACTAAACTAAGATTACTGTAAATACACCTAGTGCAAGCCTCCAACCTGTCTGCAATAACTTCCTATCACTTCAAAGTCCTAGTGTGTGACACACAAGTAAATAAAACCTATATTAATTTAAGGAAAGAGAGACAATACATGAAAGCTTATTTAAAGGGACAGTAAATGTTGTGTAACAGTGTACAGAGTTAAGTAACATAAGGAATAGCCTTTTATTTAAAAAATTGTAATTAATGCCTTATTTTGGAAACAAATATTACCTCGTAAATGAAGCCATCCTCGGCACAGTAGTTTTTTTCAACTAACGCATCAGACTCACTGTCTAATGGCAGCGTGCTAGATAACATCCTTCCACTACATGTAGTGTGCTCCTGCGTTGGGTACAGCAGCCAACCGCTTTACTAGCGCAGGAACGTGCTACATGTAGATGAACATGTGATCAACTCACTACGAGGTAAGTATAATATTAGCTGCCAAATAAGGTATTTATTAAAAATAAATAAAACGAAAAGCTTTCCTTATGTTACATGTAACATTACACAGTGTTTACTGTCCCTTTTACTCATATTGAAAAAAATATTATATTGTATTAACTGTTATCTTCATTAAAACATAATTGTAACTGTACAATGTAATTACAAGTATTATCCCTAGAGTGACATTTAGTTACTATGTGGAATTTTTGGTGCGACCTATTTAAAAAAAAAAAAAAATGGGAAAAATGTTTAAAGGGATAGAAAGGTCAAAATTTAAATATGTGTGGGTGCATTTGAAAATTGCTTTTATTAGTAAAAATGCTTCTAGTAAAGGTTATTGCTGTTTCTCTGGTATAGGCACATATGCTGTGAGGGCCGTGCACCAGTATTCAAGTTTGGAGAGCTATCAGTGGTGTGTTTTGTGTATGTGAAGACTTAAAGGGACAGTAAACACCAAAAATGTTATTGTTTCGAAAGATAAATAATCACTTTTATTTACCATTCCCCATTTTTGCATAACCAACACTGTTATATTAATATAATTTTAGCTCTATGACTAACTTGTATCTAAGCTTTTGCAGGCAGCCTCCTTATCTTAGATCTTTTGACAGTCTTGCATTACAGGCAATTAGTGCTGACCCTTAAATAAATCCACTGTGGTGAGCACAATTAGCTAGATTACGAGTTGTGCATTAGTCTTTTAACAGCCTAAAACGACAAGATCCGTAACGCAATCTAAAAGCAGTAGTTATGAGTTTTACGCTACAAATCTGTAACATTAAACTCATAATTAAACTGCTACAAAGTACACTAACACCCATAAACTACCTATTAACCCCTAAACCGAGGCCCTCCCGCATCGCAAATACTATATTGAATGTATTAACCCCTAATCTGCTGCCCCGACGTTGCCACCACTAAAAAAATATTAACCCTTATTCTGCTGCTCCCCGAGATCGTCACCACTGTAATAAATGTATTAACCCCTTAACCCACCACCCTCCCGCATCGCAAACACTATTTAAATATATTTAACCCCTAATCTGCCGTCCGCCCACATCGCCCCCACTATACTAAAGTTAAGTAGCCCAACACCGCCGCCACTATAATAAACCTATTAATCCCTAAACCGCAAGCCCCCCTCAACGAAATATACTAAAGTAAACTATTAACCCCTAAACCAAAAGCCCCCCACATCGGATATAAACTAAATTAATATAGTAACCCATAAAACCTAACGCCCCCCCTAATTTTAGATTAAAATTACAATTTCCCTAGCTTAAATTAAAACTTACCTGTCAAATTAAAAAAACTAAGTTTAAACTAATATAACTATTAAACTAAAATTAAACTACCAATTAAAGAAACTATATTACACATTAAAAAATCCTAACACTACTCTAAAAATTACAAAGTATCTAAATACAAAAAATAAAATACTAAATTACGAAAAATAACAAACTAAATTATCCAAAATAAAAAAGAATTACACCTAATCTAATAGCCCTATCAAAATAATAAAGCCCACAATAAACTACCAATAGCCCTTAAAATGGCCTTTTGTAGGGCATTACCCACAGCTCTTTTACCAGCTCTTTTACAAAGACCCCACCAACAGTAAAACCTACCACCCAACCAACCCCCCCCTAAAATAAAAAAACCTAACTTTTAAAAAAAAAACCTAAGCTACCCATTGCCCTGAAAATGGCATTTGTATGGGCATTGCCATTAAAAGGGCATTTAGCTCTTTTACAAGCCCAAACCCTAAACTAAAAAATAAAAAGACTTAAAAAAACCTATCACTAACCCCCGTAGATCCACTTACAGTCCCGCCTGAATGATCTTCATCTAGACGGCCTCTTCAATCTTCATCCAGGCGGCCTCTTCAATCTTCATCCAGGCAGCATATTGTATCTTGATCCCTGCGGCGCGGAGCGGGTCCATCCTGAAGACATCCGGCGTGGAGCATCCTCTTCATACGGTCGCCACCGTACACTGAATCTTCAATGCAAGGGAGCAGTTTCAAAATGGCGTCAATTGCATTCCTATTGGCTGAAAAATTTAAATCGGCCAATAGGAATTAGAGCTGCTAAAATCCTATTTGCTGTTCAAATCAGCCAATAGGATTTAAGCAGCTCTCATTCTATTGGCTGATTCGAATCAATAGGAATGCAAGGGACGCCATCTTGAATCGGGTACCTTGCATTGAAGATTCAGTGTATGGCGGCGACCGTATGAAAAGGATGCTCCGCGCAGGATGTCATCAGGATGGACCCGCTCCGCGCCACCTGGGATCAAGATAGAAGATCCCGCCGGGATGAAGATTGAAGAGGCCGCCTGGATGAGGACTTCGCCACCGGATGAAGATCGTTCAAGCGGGACTTCAAAAACTAAGTGGATCGTGGGGGGTTAATTTTAGGCTTTTTTCAAGGTTTTTTTTTGGGTGGGTTTTTATTTTAGATTAGGGTTTGGGCTTGTAAAAGAGTTAAATGCCTTTTTAAGGGCAATGCCCATCCAAATGCCCTTTTAAGGGCAATGGGTAGCTTAGGTTTTTTTAGATGTTTTTTTTATTTATTTTTATTTGGGGAGGGTGGGGGTTTGTAATGTTAGTGGGTCTTTGTAAAAAAAAAATTCAGGTAAAAGAGCTGTTTAACTTGGGGCAATGCCCTACAAAAGGCCCTTCTAAGGGCTATTGGTAGTTTATTCTAGATTATTATTTTTTTTAAATGGGTATTAGAATAGGAATATTTTTTATTATTTTTGATAATTTATTTGTTATTTTGTGTCAGTGTTAATTTTGACGGCAAATTTCAATTTAGTCTTAGTTTTAGTCTTTTGACTAAAATGCCATTTTTGTTTTAGTCGTCTTTTAGTCATCTGAATTGTTTTAGTTTTAGTCTAGTTTTAGTCGACTGAATGTCCAGTAGATTTTAGTCGACTAAATCTCCAGTAGATTTTAGTCAACTAAAATCTAAGGGGTTTAGTTAAAGTGTAATGCATTATTTAAGCATTTATCTATAATTTGCAAACTGATTATATACTCCAGGAGTAAACATAACACCTGTTAATATTTATGGTATTAAGGTTTAAACATGCATTACAGACACAAATTTAGTTGTTGTGATAGGTAACATCTTTATTAAACTTAAAATTAAATAAAACCAAGTTTCATAAACAAACAGACGTGCAACTTTAAAATATAAAAAAACAAAACTGTAAACTGTATTGTCTGTATTGCACATATTACCTAATATAAAAACTTTAACAGTTCTCTGTTAATAATTAAAACAAGAATCAAGTAACTCAACACAACAAAAAGTTTCTGCAGCTAGCACAGGCACAGCATAACTTAAACCATTATTCGTGGGTTATGCTTATTTCTATAGGAAGAATCACAGATTTGAAAAATTTTTGGCAACGATATTAGCACTGCTCTAGAACTTCCAAACTCATTATATACTCCTGGAGTAAAGGTTTATTAACCTGTTTTTATTTATGGTATTAAGGTTTGAACATGCAATACAAATTTAACAGATTTAACTGTTGTGGTATATAACATGTCTTTATATATCTTAAAATTTAATAAAATTAAGTTTCGTAAATTTTACAAAAGAGCAGTAATTGGATATGGATTGATTATAACACCTTGCATAAAATGTTTTTGTCAGCAAATTTTGATTTAGTTTTAGTCAGAGTCTTTTGACTAAAATGTCATTGTGATTTAGTTTTAGTCAGTCTTTTGACTAAAATGTCATTTTAGTTTTAGTCGTATTTTAGTCATCAGAATTTCTTTAGTTTTATAGTCATTTTAGTCTAGTTTTAGTCGACGAAATTAACACTGTTTTGTGTAATGTATTTTTTTTTTTTTTAATTTTGGGGTGGGTTTTTATTTTTAGATTAGGGCTTGTGCAGCAAAAGAGCTAAATGCCCTTTTCAGGGCAATGCCCATACAAATGCCCTTTTCAGGGCAATGGGTAGATTAGGTTTTACTTTATTTTTATTTTGTGGGTTTGGGGGGTGGGGTTTTTTTGTAGCAAAAGAGCTGTTATTTTTAGGGCAATGCACTACAAAAGGCCCTTTTAAGTGCCCCCAAAATGCCCTTTTAAGGGTCCTTGGTAGTTTGGGGGTGGGGGGTTGTATACGGTTAAGGCATGTGTTTTTTGTAGCAAAAGAGCTGTTAACTTTAGGGCAGTGCCCTACAAAATGCCCTTTTAAGGGCCCCCAAAATGCTATGCAGCAAATGCCATGTAACATCAATAACATCCATTCAGTTAAAGGGACAGTCTACACCAGAATTTTTATTGTTTAAAAAGATAGATAATCCCTTTATTACCCATTCCCTAGTTTTGCATAACTAACACAGTTATATAAATACACTTTTAACCTCTGTGATTACCCTGTATCTAAGCCTCTGCAAACTGCCCCCTTATTTCAGTTCTTTTGACAGACATCCATTTTAGCCAATCATATCTGGCTCACTGGAACTCCACGTGCGTGAGCACAGTGTTATGTATATGACACACATGAACTAACACCCTCTAGTGGTGAAAAACTGTCAAAATGCCCTGAGAGAAGAGGTGGCCTTCAAGGGCTTAGAAACTTAGCATATGAACCTCCTAGGTTTAGCTTTCAACTAAGAATACCAAGAGAACAAAGCAAAATTGGCAATAAAAGTAAATTGGAAAATTGTTAAACTTTCATGATTCAGATAGAGAATGTAATTTTAATTTTGGACTAGACTGTCCCTTTAAGTAGAAAACCATGTGGTAAAGAAAATAAGGACAGTTGACAAAAAGATAAAAAAAGATTAAAAAGTGGGCTATTGAAACCTTTATTTTTTTCATGTTAATTGCGCAATTCAGTAACTATTTAGCTGGCCACTTGTGGACCAAGTGATTGAGGAGACGGGATGAAGTATGATTGTCACGCTAGGGACCCAATTAAGTATTAATGACATTGCATAAATGTAGAAATATCAAAATATATGCCATAATAAAGCAAGAGCATAATTGTAGTTTTGTAATATAAACTTATATTGGGTTTGGATTAGATTCTCAGCGGATAAACACTGCTTAAAGGGACAGTCAACACCAGAATTTTTGTTGTTTTAAAAGATAGATAATCCCTTAATTAGCAATTCCCCAGTTTTGCATAACCAACACAGTTATAATTATATACGTTTTACCTCTGTAATTACCTTGTATCTTAGCCTCAGCAGACTGCCCCCTTATTTCAGTTATTTTGAAAGACTTGCATTTTAGCCAATCAGGGCTGTCTCCATGGTAAATTCACGTGCATGAGCTCAATGTTATCTATATGAAACACGTGAACTAATGCCCTCTAGTGGTGAAAAACTATCAAAATGCATTTAGATTAGAGGCGGCCTTCAAGGTCTAATAAATTAGCATATGAACCTCCTAGGTTTAGCTTTCAACTAAGAATACCAAGAGAACAAAGCAAAATTGGTGATAAAAGTATATTGGAAAGTTGTTTAAAATTACATTCCCTATTTGAAACATGAAAGTTTTTTTTGGACTTGACTGTCCCTTTAAGATCTATATTGAGGGGGGGATTGATAAACAAATACTGCGGGAAGTAAACTGGCTATATACAATAGAGACAAAATCAATAATGAAGCCAACTAGAAGACTATGCTAACACACCAATAAGAAGTAAAGTAATACATCCTATATAGAAAGTTAACATAGATAAATGATTAGAACAGCCAAGTAACTCCTATAATGTGTGCACAAGGTCTTATGATGTTAGGTATAGTTGAGCCAAAAACAAGTTGAGTACATTCACAGTGCTAAATAATATCTCCGCTCCGGCTGCTGGCAGAGACATTGCAACAGCCCTCTCATGGATATCATCTTAATATTTGCTAAGACCATATATAGGAATAACCCATCTCTAGTTCCACTTATGAAATATAGCTCATAAACCATAAAGTGACTTGCTATTGGAAATATCTAATTGTGTTAACATAACAATTAGGAACAATTTGACAAAAGCTACCCCAACATGTGGACTATTTTACAGAACATACTGAGGTATTACCGATATATAAAACTAACCTTCAACATATGAGCATCTGATATTCTAAATATTGCCAAAGTTAACTGTCTTCTAGGTTCTATGATGTGTACAACTGAAGTACCTGGTTTAGATGATCGTCAAACAGATAGTGGGAATATAGAGTACCATAATTTGTAGAACCATTCATTTTGGTAGAAAACATGATATACCTGTGTCAGTTTAGACATTAAACATATAGCTGCATCAGAAGGAATACTACCTGCATATGCTATAATATGCTGTAGAGCTTTGTCTGTTAAGAGTATGGTGCAGGCTGCTTTATCTCCTAAATGTATCCTTTGTAAACTCACATAACGGTGTGACCCCAGTTAAGTCTAAGTGACCCCGTTGTATCCTATCTTGCTCGCATTCCAGCGATATGTTAGGGAGCTGAGTAAAATATATGTGAAGGGTAGTAAGCAGTCCGGAATAGCTATATTAACCACCCCTTGTCACTTCAGAATTACAGGATGTATAATCATACCATAGATGTGGTGTTTTACAAACATTTGGCAGTAAACAACGCTATTTCAATAAATATATATATAACATAGTAAGGAAAGATTGCGTACCAGTATTTACAGTGATAAGAGCAATTACAATAGTATGTGAACAAATAACTGGAATAAAATAACTCATAGCATTTCAAAGCTGGTGAAGAACAAAATTTAAGTCTAATTAAAGAATGTGCCCAAAGTCACCAGCTATTAGAAGGGTCTCCCTGGTAGTAGCGTAGCTTTATGCCCGAATGAGACCGTATAGCTGAAACGGGTAAGAGCCTCCGCCTAACCCACTCCCGAAGCATCAATCTGGTTCACATGCTGTATGTAGTAAGACTGGAGTATAAAGTAAGAAGCTGGTTCGCAATTTTGTGGACGTGTATGGTCAAGTAGCTTACAGTCCTCAGGAGATAGTAAGTCCTGAGTGGATGAGTTTCTGTGGGATCTCGATGTCAATAAATGCCTCAACGGAGGTTGCTCCCAGGCTCTTGTGTTTAGGATCACTCTTGGCTATGTCCTGCTGCAGAAATTCTGCCTGGCTCCAGATCTCAGAAGACATGTCCGCCGACACTCTCTTATGAGGGTCTCCCTCTGCACAATCAAGTACTTAACATTCTGCTCAAAGGGGCCAGCCACAGCCCCCGGAGCAGAGCTGTTGCATGATGGGATGTGTCCCTTAGATGTACTGAAGAAGCTAGAGATCCACTGTGTTTGCCACGGTCGGTTCCCCTTGTAAATGGGGTTGTTCTTTGCGGTACAGCAGTGTGGCACAGCTTATCTCGTCGTGCACCAGGATCACACATTGTGTAGTGACAGTCCTTATGGCATCTGAGAGGTCGGCAAACCCGGCTGACATTCTCCTGTTGAGTTCCCTCAAAGCTTCATAGATAGCTAGGGAGACTTCCTCCCCACTTGATGTCATAGCTGTTGAAGGCCGTAAAAGCCGGGGTGTTTCCCAGTCGGCATTGGAAGTCGGGGAGAATGTCCGCTTCGGCCGTAGATCGGAGGAGACTGGAAATAGTATGTTTGTTATCCTGTCTAATCAGGGTTGCTTTTTGGGGCAAATTGCAGAGGATCAGTCCCAATTCACCGTTAGAATGAATAAATAGCTGCAGGAGTTCGGTCTGGCATGTCTTCCCTGCTTAGCTACTGGCTCCGCCCCCCGTAGCTTAGGTTTTATTTCACAGGTAAGTTTGTATTTATTTTAACTAGGTAGTTAATAGTTAATAACTATTTACGAACTAGTCTACCTAGTTAAAATGAATACAAACTTACCTGTGAAATAAAAATAAAACCTAAACTAGCTACAATATAACTATTAGTACAGGTAAGTATCTATTTTTAAATAGGAATTATTTAGTTAATAATTGTTACTGTAATTTAGCTCTATTTTAATTATGTTAAAGTTAGGGGGTGTTAGGGTTAGGTTTAGGGGTAGGGGTTAATAGTTTAATTTAGATTATTGCGATGTGGGGGGCTGGTGGTTTAGGGGTTAATAGATTTATTTAGTGGTAGTGATGTGGGAGGCCAGAGGTTTAGGGGTTAATAGCTTTATTTAGTTGCAGCGATGTCGGGGAGCGGCGTAATAGGGGTTAATAGATTTATTATAGTGTGGGCAATGTTGGGGTGCAGGGGAATAGGGATTAATAACTTTAGTATAGTGGTGGCGATATCTGGAGCGGCAGATTAGGGTTTTTTTCCCCCATAGACATCAATGGGGCTGCGTTACAGAGCTTTTCATTTCGCGATCGCAGGTGTTAGACTTTTTTCTGACCCCTTCTCCCAATTGATGTCTATGGGGGAAGCGTGCACGAGCATGTCAAAACAGCGCTTGTTTTTTGTGCGGTATGGAGCTTAAAAGCGCCATATCGCAAGCACAATCCGGGTTTTGAAAAACTTGTAATAGCTGCACTATAGGGGGTTAAATAACTCAACTTTTTTTGCGTTCGTTAATTTCCCTATAGCGCGCATAACTCGTAATCTAGCTGAATGTTAGCTATATGGCACACATGAACAAACGGTACGTTATTAGCTATTGACAGTCAGACTGTGATATAAGAGGTGGACTGCATAGTTTTAGAAATCAACCTATAAGCCTTTAACAAAAAATACCAAGAGAAAAAAAGCTAATTTGATGATATATGTAAATTGGAAATATAGTTTTTTTAAATAACATGCCCTATCTAAATCATTAAAGTTTACTTTGGACGTTACTGTCCCTTTATTTGTCTCATACAAGCAACAGCTGGTTTTGAGAAGGTGTAGTTTTTGAATACTAGTGCACAGGCCCTCACAGGATATGTGCGTATGCTGTAGAAAAACAGTAATAACTCTTACTAGAAGCATTTTTGCTAAAGGAAGTATATTGCAAAAATGCTTATATTTCATATTGAAATGCACCCATGCACCTTTACATTTTGACCTTTCTATCCCTTTAATTCTGCAAATGTAGTGTCTGTTTTACTCACAAACACCTTGTTGACCACCACCACTTACCTAATTTCTTTTTAGAAACTTTATTTATAATATACATAATTATTTTTTGTCTTTCATATTTCGACTGACTGATTATTTGTTTGACAGGTTCTTCAGTTTTCTAAGGCAGAAGATGTGCATGCAGGCTTCCAGTCACTTATATTTGAAATAAACAAGCCAGGCACAGATTACCTCTTGAGAACTGCCAACAGACTCTATGGGGAAAAATCATTTACATTTCTTGAAGTAAGTTTGGTTACATGTCAGGTTTGTGTAGAGTTCAGTCCTTAGATATTACATAATTCTCATGCAGATCATACCACAGTTGCTACAGATTTTGCCACAGTTATTACTATATAGTTTTCTATAGCAGTTTAGACTATAGTTTAACCTTTTCTCTTGTGTGATCACAAGTTTATTTCTATTTTATTTTGTATGCATCTTTTGAGGCTCATGCAGTGCAATTCATAAAGCAACACATATTTATATAAAAAAAATAAACTTCCCAAAACTAATGCAAGATTATACATTTTTATATGCACTGCGGTCTATTGAGGTGTAGTTTATCCTGTCATAAACACATAGCACAAGAGGGTAGGGCAATTTTAACATTTGTAGCATGAATTCATCACTTATCTGTCAGATAATTGCATGTTTATCAAGTAGAATTTTACAATCTGCTCCATTTTAGACTTTATTCTCAAATGTTAAAGTACTGTATTTCATTTTTTTACAGCTCTGCATACATATGGTTGTATTGATTTTATTTGTGTGATAAGCGCCTATATACTGTAGGTTTTCTACAATGTAAAGTAGTGAGTGTACAGCCTCTATAACAGCATCAATTTGCTGTCCCCTCAAAATAACTCCACACACAGCCATTAAAGTCTAAACCATTGGCAACAAAAGTGAGTACACCCCTAAGTGGAAATGTCCAAATTGGGCCCAAATAGCAATTTTTCCTGTGTGAATGGGGAGCAGGTGTGTTAAATTTGGTGTTATCGCTCTCACACTCTCTCATATTGGTCACTGCAAGTTCAACATGGCACCTCATGGCAAATAACTCTCTGAGGATCTGAAAAAAAGAATTGTTGCTCTACATAAAGATGGCCTAGGCTATAAGAAGATTGCTAAGACCCTGAAACTGAGCTGCAACACGGTGGGCAAGACCATACAGTGGTTTCACAGGACAGTTTCCACTCAGAACAGGTCTTGCCATGGTCGACCAAAGCAGTTGAGTGCACATGCTCAGTCATATCCAGAGGTTGTCTTTGGGAAATCGACTTATGAGTGCTGCCAGCATTGCTGCAGAGGTTGAAAGGTTGGGGGGTCAGCCTGTCAGTGCTCAGACCATACGCCGCACACTGCATCAAATTGGTCTGCACGGCTGTCGTCCCAGAAGGAAGCCTCTTCTAAAGATGATGCACAAGAAAGCCTGCAAACAGTTTGCTGAAGACAAGCAGACTAAGGACATGGATTACTGGAACCATGTCCTGTGATCTGTTGAGACCAAGATACATTTATTTCGTTCAGATGGTGTCAAGCGTGTGTCGTGGCAACCAGGTGAGGAGTACAAAGCCAAGTGTGTCTTGCCTACAATCAAGCATGGTGGTTGGTGTATCATGGTGTGGGCCTGCATGAGTGCTGCCGGCACTGGGGAGCTACAGTTTGAGGGAACCATGAATGACATGTACTGTGACATACTGAAGCAGAGCATGATCCCACCCTCCCTTTGGAAACTGGGCCGCAGGGCAGTATTAGAACATAACAACCCCAAACACACCTCCAAGACGACCACTGCCAGCTGAGGGTAAAGGTGATGGACTGGCCAAGCATGTCTCCAGACCTAAACCCTATTGAGCACCTGTGGGACATCCTCAAACGGAAGGTGGGGGAGCGCAAGGTCTCTAAAATCCACGAACTCTGTGATGTCGTCATGGAGGAGTGGAAGAGGACTCCAGTGGCAACATGTGAAGCTCTGGTGAACTCCATGCCCAAGAGGGTTAAGGCAGTGCTGGAAAATAATGGTGGCCACACAAAATATTGACACTTTGGGCCCAATTTGGACATTTCCACTTAGGGGTGTACTCACTTTTGTTGCAAACAGTTTAGATATTAACCCTTTGAGTGCTAATGACGGCTCTGAGCCGTCAGAGTTTCCCACTCTGGTGCTAATGATGACTCAGAGCCGTCACTAGCACTCTCCCACCTTGAGGGAGATATGGGTGCTCCCATCCGCTCCTACCCCGGCGATCGTGCCTGTAGAGTGACAGGCATCGCCGGGGCTTCCCGTTTTGCGTGGTGACGTCACGCGCAATAACGTGATGAGGTCACCATGCAACTTTATTTATACTTAACAATGTTAAGTATAGGAGCAGGGGTCATGCTGCTTAGAAGCCTGTATCTCGGGCATCTAAGCAGCTACAGACCCCCAAGACCCACCATTGGAAAGGTAATAGCCTAACCTTTCCAGTGTACGTCTTGGGGGTCTGAAAACAATTAAAAAAAAGTTATAAAAACAATTGTTAAAAAAAAAAAAAAAAAACCATTAAAAAATCTTAGCACCCAGGTGGGAAAGTGCTTAGCACTCAAAGGGTTAATGGCTGTGTGTTGTTATTTTGTGTGTGTGTGTATATATATATATATATATATATATGTGTGTGTGTGTGTATGTATGTGCATACACACACTCAGACTTCCATTTTTGGTATATATTTTTGTAAACAGCTGCGGGAATACCAAGCTTATCTGAAAATCAAGCCATTTATTTAATTTTTAGATGTGCAGATACATACACACACATAGAAAGAGATTTATATATTTTTTTTTTTTCTCTACTCAAGCACTAAGGTTTGGCAAATATCTGTATCTTGACATTTGAATGGTAGAACAAATGTTCGTTTACATTTGTTCTGTTACTCATGCATGCAGTATGTTTCTATAGAACTAATTTTAACATTTAAATATTTCACCTGATTCCATAAAACTTACATTGAAGTCTGTACATATTCACATTAGTGTTTTAAAGGCAATACAAATATATTGGGGTGAATCACAATTCTTTAAAAAAAAACAATAAAAACTATCTATTTTCAACAGGAAATCTCCATTAAATCTATTGTGATTTTTCTAAAGTATTATGTTCATCCCATTGTTTTTCATTGTATTTCAAAAATTCCATTGTTTGATGTTGATATATTTTATTGCTAAGGAATTTCTAGGGAAAGCTGTAAAGCATTATCATGCGGATGTAAAAGCAGTAGACTTTGCTGGAAAATCAGAAGACTGCAGAAAAGAAATAAATGACTGGGTGGAAACCAAAACTGAAGGTGAGGACATTTTAACTGTTTGGGGTTATGTTAAATGTAACCACTACGTTCTGTTTTTATAGAATTATGGGTAAAAAATTAAAGCAAAAAAATTGTAAAGAACACTACAATATTACCCAAGCAGCTCTGGGTAAAGCCAGAAGTAATGTAATTTCCCCATCTACTTTTTTTTGCCTCTGCCTGTAGAGTTGAAGGAATGCGCCCGCAGATCCTCTGGCATCCACCCCAAGTAAACCTTGGGGAACGAAGTTTACAAGGGGGGTTTGCCCCCCTTGAACCCCCCAGGCGGAAGCAAAAAAGATAGTGAAGACTGCGAATTATAGCGCATGGTATATATGTTTGATAAATGTGATTGAAATGTGCTAAAAAGCAGGGAATTTTTTTTTTAAATGAAATATATAGAAGATGTGGGAATTACAGTGCATCAGATATATGTTTGATGCAGTGACTACTCTGAGTAGATTTATGATGTTACTTCGGGCTTTACCCAGAGCTGCTTGGGTAATCCTAGGATTACCCGGGTATTGCTTGGGTATCCAAATTGAGGTCATTTGAACTTTTCATATTTTGCAACATAGTAATTATCTCTTCTTTCTTCAATTTTTTTCTTCTATTTTTTGCAAGAATTGTGTACTACATAATATTTTGGGCTTTAAGTATTTTTGTGAAGATATATCCTGGTTAAAGGGATATGAAGCACAACATTTTTCTTTCATGATTCAGATAGAGCATACAAATTTAAAGTGACAGTCTAGTCAAAAATAAACTCATGATTCAGAAAGGACATGTAGTTTTAAACAATTATTCCAATTTTACTTTTGTCATCTATTTTGCTTTGTTCTCTTGATATTCTTAGTTGAAAGCTAAACCTAGGTAGGCTCATATGCTAATTTAGTAGCTCTTGAAGGCCGACTCTTATCCGAATAAACTTTGAGATTTTTTTTTCAGTTCATGTGTCATATAGATAACATTGTTCTCACGCACGTGACGTTACCTAGGAGTTAGCACTGATTGGCTAAAATTCAAGTCTATCAAAAAACTGAAATAAGAGGGCAGTCTGCAGAGGCTTAGATACAAGGTAATCTCAGAGGTTAAAAGTATATTAATATAACCGTGTGGGTTATTAAAAATTGGGGAATAGGTAATAAAGGGATTATCTTTTTAAACAATAAAAATTCTGGTGTTGACTGTCCCTTTAAACAAGTTTCCAATTTACTTATATTATCAATATTGCTTTGTTCTCTTGGTATCTTTTGTTGGAAGAGCAGCAATGCACTACTGGGAGCTAACTGAACCCCTCCAGTGAACCAATGAGAAGAGGTATATATGTGCTGCCACCAATCAGTAGCTGTTCCCCAGTAATGCACTGCTGCTCCTAAATCTACCTAGGTATTCTTTTCAAAAAAGCATACCAAGAGAACAAAGCAAATCAAATACATGGAAGTAAATTGGAAAGTTGTTTAACATTGAGTGCTCTGTCGGAATCATGAAAGAAAAATTTGAGGTTTCCAGTCCCTTTGATAAATCAGTCGGATTGCTCTCAAAATGTTTTGCAAATGTTAGTGAAACATTTAAAACTGATTTCATGGCGCTCTTAAAGGGACAGTATACACCGATTTTCATATAACTGCATGTAATAAACACTATAAGGAAGTATATGCACAGATACTGATATGAAAATCCAGTATAAAACCTTTTTTTAAAACTTCCTTATAAGCTCCCAGTTTAGCACTGTTGATGAGGATAGGCTGCGAAACCCAGTGAAAGGGAAATCGGGAAGAGCAGACCCCCCCTCCCCTGCATATGAAAAGACCCTTGATACAAACAGGAGTAAGCTAGAATCTGTAGACATCAGTATACATCTAAATATTTCGTGCTTGGTTAGGAGTCTGAAAATCAGCATAATGTTATTTAAAAATAAGAAAAACTATAGATTGTTGCAAAACACTCCCGGATAGGCTATATAAAGAAATAATCTACAAAACATTTATGCAAAGAAAAATCTAGTGTACAATGTCTCTTTTTAAGAGAAAGAAGATTACTAATTACACCCATTAGCTCTAGAAATTTGAAAATATCCTTATCTTCTCATCATCCAGATGGAACACGAACATCACACACAATATTTTATATCAGTAATTTACGTTTCTTGAAAGCAAGATGTTACCTTTTGTATTATGTAGTCTATTATATAATTCCTGATAAAAGTATTAACCCCAGACTATTAGCTGACTTAGCCTTGAAGTGCAACTGTGCACGCGCAGCTCACTACGCTATTTGCGCAACTAAAACAGTAAGGCTGCTTACTGTAAACAGGTAATCTAGCGTAGCGAGCTGCTTGTGTGCAGTTGCACTTCAAAGCTAAGTCTGCTAATAGTTAGACGCACGGGAGCGTGCTGTAAGTAAATTCCATGGGGCGCATGGTGAGGCTCCTATTGGCTGGAAGAGCTGCCAGTCACATACCACACTAAGAAAATCTATGACAGAGGCTGCATTAAAGCAGGTAACGGAGCCTCACAATAATGGTGTTTTATAGAAGTTGTATTCGTTTTTGAAGAAAATAAGCACCTCGATAGGCTTATAATTACCAGAGCTTTCAATATATCTAAAGTTAGTGAGGTGAATCACTTTAAAATAAAAATCCTAACTTTACATTAAGTTAAGAAATCCTAAAATAATACAAAAAAAAGCTAAGATTACAGAAAATAACAAACTAAATTATCCAAAATAAAAAATATTTTTCCTAATCTAATACCCCCTTAAAAACAAAAAAGCCACCCCAAAATAAAAAGCCCCCTAATCTATCAAACTACCAATAGCCCTTAAAAGGGCCGTTTGTACGTCATTGCCCTTAGTTTAACAGCTCTTTTTCTTAATTACAACCCCCTCCAAAATAAAAAACACCTAACTAAAAAAAAACAACTAATCTACCCATAGCCCCTAAAAGGACATTTGTATGGGCATTGCCCTTAAAAGGGCAATCAGCTCTTTTTTTACTGCCCATAAAAATAAAAAAGCTCTAATCTAAAAAAAAAATACAACCACAAAAATAAAACTAACACTAACCCTATAATAGGTATTCACCATTGTCCGGAGATCCATCTTCTTTCTGGCGGCGAAAGGTGGCTCCATCTTCCTCCATCGTGGGACTATTTTCTTTCTTCTTGCCGGAGGTGCGTAGCGGTCTTCTGAGGCACGGATCCGGAGCGGTGGTCGTCCCCGGCTGCGGTGGTCATCTTCGATGTGGAGGTCATCTTCATGCTTTCGTCTACCGCTCACTTTAGATTGAAGGCAAGGTACCCCTTTTTATAATTGCTGAAAATGACTAAAAATTTAAAGTCAGCCAATAGGATAAGAGCTGCTTACATCCTATTGGCTGATTTGACCTCCACATCGAAGATGACCGCCATCGTCGAGGACGAACAACACTCTGGTTTCCGAGCCTCAGAAGACAGCTTCGCAACTCTGGCAAGAAGAAAGAAGATGGTCCCGCGATGAATGAAAATGGAGCCACCTGGATGAAGACCTTTTGCCGCCGGAAAGAAGATGGATCCTTGGACAATGGTGAGTACCTATTTTGGGGTTAGTGTTATGTGTTTATTTTTTATTTTTATGGTCAGTAAAAGAGCTGATTGCCCTTCTAAGGGCATTGCCCATACAAATTCCCCTTTAGGGGCAATGGGTAAATTAGTTCTTTTTTTTTTTCCTTAGGTGATTATTTTGGGGGGGTTGGTGGGTGGGGGGTTTGTAATTCTAGGGGGTACTTTGTATTTTTTTTTTAATAAAAAGAGCAGTTAAACTTAGGACAATGCCCTACAAAAGGCAATTTTAAGGGATATTGGTAGTTTGTTAGATTAGGGTGCTTTTTTTATTTTGGGCTTACTTTTTTGTTTTTAAGGGGGTATTAGATTAGGAATTACATGTTTTTAATTTTGATAATTTAGTTTGTTATTTTCTGTAATCTTAGCTTTTTTTATTTTTTGTAATCTTAGCTTTTTTATTTTACTGTAATGTTAGCTTTTTAAAAAAAAAAGTAATTTGTTTTTTATTTCTGGTAGTTTTTAATTAATTTTTAAGGTAGATAGTATGTTATTTCCCTCTTAATATAAGGAGAGTCCACGGCTTCATTCCTTACTGTTGGGAAATACTGAACCTGACCACCAGGGGGAGGCAAAGACATCCCAGCCAAAGGCTTAAATTCCTCTCCCACTTCCCCCATCCCCCAGTCATTCTTTGCCTTTCGTCACAGGAGGATGGCAGAGAAGTGTCAGACGATTTTGGAGTTGTTCCTCAGGAGGGGTATATGCCCTTCAATGTGGGACTGGAGTTTTAAGTAGTCTTGTCAGCCTCTCAGTGAGAGCATTGACAAAAGTTAGAGTCTGTAGATGCAGGGGGAGTCTTCCTGCGAACCCATCCAGACTGCCTGCTAACAGCTCCTTAAGCAACCAGTGTTGACGAGTTTCACTGTCTGCTTTTTCTTCACTCAAATCCATGTCAGGAGCGATGCTACAAGACTGTCTTGAGAGGCTGTGTTTCTGTTCCACAGCATGGATTCTGGTAAGATATTTAAAATTTTTACATATGTTGAAAATGCTAGAAGACAGGGTCACAGTGTGGCTCCTTTTATCTTAATAGAATCTTGGGTTAATACCTCCTGAGGGAGGTTATTGAACAGTGGGGATTAATCATGCTTTGATTTTATGCTGCTTTATGTGGAGATTGATTGGGCTCATAGACTGTTGTTATGCGGTAAAGGAACACACAGGTTTTTACTTTCACTTTGAACACTGCGCAGTTTGTAGCTTGGCACGCTTTTTCTCATAGCAGGGGTGGTTCTGTCTTGCGCACCACGTGACCGGGCGTGGTCACAATTTCGTTTTCCATTTACTGACCGAAATAGCTGTCGTAGAAGACAATTGTTTCTCTGTTTGCCTGGGTCTAGGAGGTGATGAGTGCCCCAGTCATTGGGAGTATAAAGGTGCAGTTTGGTGAGAAATAAAAAGATAATTTATTCTTGTCCTACTGTTATTAGCGCAAGCTATGGAGGATTCTGATATGCTTGAGAGTACTCCCTCTATCCTTAATAGTAATCCCTGTCTATATTGTGAGGAGGCCTTGGTATGCCCGCTCTCTCAACTATGTTCCATATGCATAAACAAGGTGGTTATGTCTAGGAAGGTTATCCCCTTTAGTAATACTGAGTCATCTACCTCTGAAGACTCGCCGTCCCTCGAGGTGCATACCCATCAGTCATCTCCCTCATCGCATGCAGCTTCCCTTAACACCCCTGATCCTCCGTCTGGAGGGAGCCTTTTACCATTAGACTTTACTGCGCAGTTAAAGACGACGGTGTCTGAGGCTCTTAGTGCTTTACCTCACCCTGCAAAGCTCAAGCAAAAGGTTAAACATAGCTCTCCGGTCCAGGGGTCATCCAGTGATTTATTAGATTTGTCTGTTTTTCAAGTATCCAAGGATGGGTCACACTCTGAGTCTTCAGAGGGTGAACTTTCTAGAACAGAGTCTGCTTCCTCTAGGCCTTCGACTGCGGAGGAGCCAGCCTTTAGATTTAAAATTGAACACTTATGATTTCTTCTAAAGGAGGTTGTGTCAACATTAGAGGTTCCAGAGGCCAAGTTGCCTGATGAACCTTTGATCCCAAAATTAGACAGAATGTACAAGGAGAGGGTAGCACCGCTAACTTTTTCTATACCTGTAAACAAGATAGGTTTCAAATCTCATCCATCCAAGGGCAGATTTCTCCTCTCAAGCCTGTCTTCCCGACCAGAAAAGAGGGAAGCCTTTCTGGGGTGCGTGCAGGATCTGTCCTCCTTAGGGGTCATTGTCCCGGTTCTTATCGCAGAAAGAGGTTTGGGATACTATTCAAACCTGTTTGTGGTCCTAAAGAAGGAGGGAACTTTCCGCCCGATTCTGGACCTTAAGTGCTTAAACAAGTTTCTAAATGTCCCCTTGTTCAAGATGGAGACAATAAGGTCCATCCTTCCTCTAGTTCAGGAAGGACAGTTCACGACCACTATAGATCTGAAGGATGCCTACCTTCACGTTCCAATCCACAGGGACCACTTCCAGTTCCTAAGGTTTGCGTTCTTAGATCAGAACTTCCAGTTCATTGCTCTTCCGTTTGGTCTAGCTACTGCTTCTCGAATCTTTACAAAGGGGCTCTCCTGGCCGTCGCCAAAACCTAAGGTATAGCAGTAGCTCCCTACTTGGACGATATTCTGGCTCAAGCACCATCTTTTCGTCTAGCAGAGGACCATTCAGTATCTCTTCTCTCTCTTCTTCGATCTCATGGATGGAAGATAAACTTAGAAAAGAGTTCTCTTATTCCAAGCACCTGGGTAGAAATCCTGGGTACTATAATAGACTCAATATCCATGAGGCTATTTCTAACAGACCAGAGATGTTGCAAGCTAGCTTCGGCATGTCTTGCCCTCCGGACCTCCTTAAGGCCATCTGTGGCTCAATGTATGGAGGTAATTGGTCTCACGGTGTCCAGCATGGACATAATTCCCTTTGCCAGGTTCTGTCTCAGACCATTACAGCTGTGCATGCTGAGGCAGTAGAATGGCGATCATTCAGATCTGTCTCAACAGATTTCCCCGGTCGAGAGAATCGCTCTCTTGGTGGCTCTGTCCAGATCATCTGTCCCGAGAGACATCCTTTCTAAGACTATCTTGGGAGATTGTGACTATGGATGCAAGTCTATCAGGATGGGTAGCTGTTTGGGGTGCCAAGAAGGCACAGGGCCTGTGGTCTCAGGAGAAAGCGGGACATTAACCTCCTCAGAGAATTACGGCTCATTCTACTAGAGCAGTGCCTTCCTCTTGGCCCTTTAAGAACGATGCCTCAATAGATCAGATTTGTAAGGCGGCTACCTGGTCCTCCTTATATACTTTTTCAAAATTTTACAAGTTTGATGTTTTTGCTTTGCCTAAAGCAGCTTTCGGCAGAAAGGTTTTGCAAGCTGTGGTGCCCTCAGATTAGGGTCCGCCTCTCTTTTTGTCCCTCCTGTTATCATTCAGTGTCCTCTAGAGCTTGGGTTTGTTTCCCAACAGTAAGGAATGAAGCCGTGGACTCTCCTTATATTAAGAAGGAAAACATAAATTATGCTTACCAGAAAATTTCATTTCCTTCTGTATAAGGAGAGTCCACGGCCCCCGCCCGTGTTCTCCGATGGGCGGCCCCCTAAATTATATTTTTTTTCTAGCACCTTTTATACCCTGATATTTCTCCTACTGTTCTTTGTTCCCTCGGCAGAATGACTGGGGGATGGGGGAAGTGGGAGAGGTATTTAAGCCTTTGGCTGGAGTGTCTTTGCCTCCTCCTGGTGGCCACGTTCAGTATTTCCTAACAATAAGGAATGAAGCTGTGGACTCTCCTTATACAGAAGGAAATGAAATTATCTGGTAAGCATAATTTATGTTTTTATGTTAGTGTATTTTAATTGGGGTTAACTTAGGGGATGTTAGGTTAGGGGGTTAGTTATTGGGTTATACTTTACGTTGTGGGGGTTGGCAGTTTAGTGTATAATAGGTTAATTAGGTACTTTGCGTTGTGGGGGTTGACGGATTATGGGTTAATAATTTTATTAGGTACTTTGCTATATGGGGGTTGGCGGATTAGGGGTTGATATAGCGCATGCTTTGGGTGTTTGTTAAGGCTTACAGGGCATTACGGTACTTTTATACTCGGCGCAAGGCTTGCTGTGCCTGCCTATGTTTGGTGAGGTGGAATGCGTTAGTCCTTGCGCTGAATATGTGATACCAACTCACGAACGCTGGTTCTATGTTAGTTTATGGGAGTAAAAACCGTGGGCGATGTGTAAAATATATGTACGTAACTATTATGCGGCGCCGTATATTTGATCGCTCGATTCAGTTAAAAATTGTCGATGCCGGAATTTGTGCCCGACGCCGCATATGTAATCTTGCCCAATAAGAGTAAATAAAGAACAGTATAAGACTTACCCATGTACCTTTTGACTGCGTCCAGTGCTATTATATAGCGATATAAATTTGTTTGAAAATACATTTAAAGGGACAGTCAAGTCCAAAAAATACTTTCATTTTTCAAATAGGGCATGTAATTTTAAACAACTTTCCAATTTACTTTTATCAACAATTTTGCTTTGTTCTCTTGGTATTCTAGTTGAAAGCAAACCTAGGAAGGCACATATGATAATTTCTAAGCCCTTGAAGGCCGCCTCTATTTTATTTACTTTTCACAGCAGGGGAGAGCAAACTCATGTAGGCCATATAGATAGCATTGTGATCATGCCCGTGGCTAGTGGCAGACACTGCACTAATTGCCTAAAATGCAAGTCAATAGATAAGAACTAAAAGTCATGTGATTAGGGGCGGTCAGAAGATGCTTAGATACAAGTTAGTCACAGAAGTAAAAAGTGTATTAATATAACAGTGTTGGTTTTGCAAAACTGGGGAATGGATAATAAAGGGATTATCTCTCTTTTTAAACAACAAAAATTCTGGTGTTGACTGTCCCTTTAAGGGTATTAATCCACTGCATGTTGATAAAAAAAAAGCCTGTGTGATAGCCTTGTTAAGGGTTGCACTGCAGGAGAGTCCTGTCCGGATAGGGCCAACTGAAGTGTTGGATTTGGTCTAAACTCAACACTTCTAAGTTATGCTCATGGATGGATACAGAACAAATAAATTGGTCCTAATGCAACTGTGGATTCATATAATGAGAGAGGTAACACATATTTTGTGTTTTTGATGCAAAATATTATTTTTATTTTGCCTGTAACTCTGGTAGGAATGTATGTGAGTAATGTTAAATCAAATACAAATCAACTATTGTTGGTAATGAGTTAACAATTAAATTTAATCTTTTGTTTTAATTGTAATAATGCATGATTTCAGGTAAAATCCAGGACCTGTTACCAGATGGTAGTGTGGATGCCCTTACCAGACTTGTTCTTGTAAATGCAATCTATTTTAAAGGAAACTGGGCAACCCAGTTTGATAAAGCAGCTACACAAGAAATGCCATTCCGTCTCAATAAGGTAAGTGTAGAGAAAATGCTGTATTGTGGAATATGTTAAAACTGTGTATTGCTAAGCTTAAAAATAAGTTGTAAGGTTAATGTAATCTGTATTACTTAAATTGATGGTAAATCCTAGCGTTTGCCGTTCCCGCACGGCTATTGACTAACAGGTGGAAACGTCATCTCTCAGCTAGATAGCGTTCCGCCGTGGGCTGCCTTTAGCAGCTTAGCGCTGCTAACAAAGGGGCTTTCAGAATGAAGTATTTTATACTTCATGAATAAAAGTCCTCTTTATTTGTTACAATGGTAAATCCTAGTATTTCACAAACGCTGCTAACAAAGGGGCTTTCAGAATGAAGTATTTTCTACTTCATGAATAAAAGTCCTCTTTATTTGTTACAATGGTAAATCCCAGTATTTCACAAACGCTAGGATTTACCATCACTTTAAATTAGACTATGGATTGGGAAATCATTTTTGCATACATATAATATATATATATATATATATAAAGCAGTTAGAGAAATGGAGAAATACATGCCCCTGCAATAACTCAAAAAATATTAATTTATGTCCAAATGCTTGTACATTACTTTTATATTACATAGTAATATATGTTTTATTCAGCTGCATTTAAATGATAATCTTCAGTATTACTTGCTAAAGAATAAAAAATAATAAAAAATTATTTGTTCATTTACATGGAGAAAACTTCTCATGTAAAATGTATTAATCTATGTATATTGAGGGCCTTTTAGTGAGGCCCTTGGTCCTCTGAAGAGCAGATCTAAAACAGGGTGCTATATATACTGTGTGTGTGTGTGTGTGTGTGTGTGTATATATATATATATATATATATATATATATATATATATATATATATATATATATATATATATATATATATATATACATACATACATACATACATATACACAGGGCTTAAAATTTCAAATCCTAAGCTACTAGCCAGGCCAAAATGTTACTCGCCACCTCTGATCCCACACATTGCCCGCCCACTGCACCAACCCATCTTTGTATATATTTAGCCATTGAAAAACATCTTCTTGTGCAGTAATTTTAATTTTGTTTTTATTTTATACTATAACAAATTAAACAATGATAAATATAGTAATAAAAACAAGAGCAGCTGTTCTTTATTCTGTAGGGCAAGAGCGACTGCTGTGTGTGTGTGTGTAAAAGTACTTTGCTTCCCTGTGTGCTGTACACCAGTGCTAAGAAACTGTACGTGTGGTTACTATCTGCCCTGTGTCTATTTTATTTTTTATATACAGGTAGCCCTCAGTTTACGCCGGGGTTAGGTTAGGAATGGTTGTAAATCAAAACCGTTGTAAATTGAAACCCAGTTTATAATGTAAGTCAATGGGAAGTGAGGGAGTTAGGTTCCAGGCCCCTCTCAAAATTTTCATAAGTAACACCTAATACATTATTTTTAAAGCTTTGAAATGAAGACTTTAAATGCTAAACAACATTATAAACCTAATAATATAGATTGTATCATCATCATCAAACCAAGTTTAATGAATAAAAACATTTGCTAAACATCACCTAATAAAATAATCACACAGACTGCATCATCATCAAACTAAGTTTAATGAACAAAAACGTTTTTTTACTTGCATTTTTCTGCAATCAGTTCTCTGCATTGTTAGCATGTTAGATAATATTGGGTCTGCACCTATTCTATGCATTTCGATCTGCAGTGATTAATAGGCAGTTAGGCACCGTCACCTCAAGCAGCTGGACAGGAAGATAATAGGGAAGTGCCTGCTAAATTTTGCTCGATAGATCTGGTCTGATCTGTGTACACAGATCAATTTAAGGCTGTTAAGTTGCATAACTTTGCTGCAAAACAAGCGGACAGCTCCACCTACTGCCTATTTTAATTAGTGCATTGCTTTCCAAAGCTTCTCAATAGCAGTCACATTACTGAAAAAAAGGTTGTTATTCTGAAACGGCGCAAATTGAACCGGCGTAAACCGAGGGCCACCTGTACTGTATATTTTGTATATACTGCTGGCACTTGGCAGTGTTTTCATAGATACAATTTTTTTAAAAATATATATTTAATTAGATGGTGGTAGTTTTTTTTCTAATAAAGGTAGTCCATGATCCAGCCTACAAGGCAATTTCAGCAAATTTAATTATTATTTAACACAAATTATGTCATTGCATCACTCAATACAAAATGCCAGACACTTGTCTACTCAGTATAGTACTCAATACACAGCTGCTAGTCTCCTACTTGTTTTATATTCAGAACGGGCACACTGTGTAAACATTTCAAGGTTAATATTTTATGCTCATAGAATAATGTATTGAGCAATCTTCACCCAAAACTGAGTGTGGTCATATTAAAGTGTGTCAAACATCCATAGGCACCATGATGGGGGGCACAAACCCTCACTCATACATATGCCCCCTAATAGAGATTATTCCTTTCACTATAGTGATGTTATATTAATGCATGCATACACAAATTGGTAGGTAGATTTGATATTGACATTTATTAGTGATCCATCTACTTTTATACTCTGGAACCCCTATAAAGTTCCTGCAGATTAGCTGAGTGAGATGGAATCACTGCCCTAGGGCATCACAACATCTAGGTATGGGTGCTAGAATATTAGGGCTGTACGTGATGCCCTGCAGAATCTTTGAGAAAAAGTAAAGAGCACTTAGAATTATTATTTTTTTGCAGAAATTTTCCTGGGGGGAATACAATAGAAGACCTTTGGTTTACATGTTGGAATACTAATAGATTGAGACTAAATTTTGCATACCATGAAATTCTCACAGGGATAGCAAATGCAAGCTCAAAACCAAGGTTATCTTTAAATTAAAGACAAGTAGTATCATCAACCTTTTATTTTACACCTACATTAGGCAGGATCCGTGTCAAGAGATCATCATTAGTGCTTATATTAGTTGTGCACCCTTAGCATTCAACTAGATGAGCACTCATTCTCTCCTACAGAGCATAAACACACAAACCTGTCACCTACTCCAAAATTGCTGGAATACACTCAAGTTGTATATTGTTTTTTGAAAGAGGTACACTCACTCACCCACGGTTTAATTACTATATAACAGGGGTTCTCTTTTAGGGTTTACGCTAATCTCATCATTCACCCAGTCCTGCAAAGTACACTCGTGTCACACATCACTTGCACAGTCCCTCTTGCACAGCAGCAACACACAGCTGTCACTGTTTCCTTACTGAAGGAAAAACTCATAGCATTCAGGAGCAGCACACTCACCCAGCTTTGAATGCACTAACAGCTGCTGCAGCCCGTCCTGTTTCAGTCATGTGACACACTGTGATGTGGCCCGTGTACAGGAAGCCAAGTGAGTCAAACTTCTCAAACTGCAAAGTGTTTCCAGTTACTGCTATAATTTTATTACATAACTCATATACATTTTTATTACTGTGGTATTTTGAATTTAGTTACCTCTACATGATTACGCATATTCAATAGACGTAATCGTGTAGAGGGAACTAAATTCAAAATACCACAGTAATAAAAATGTACATGAGTTATGTAATAAAATTAAAGCAGTAACTGGAAATTTTGTGCAGTATTCATATAACCTAAGTAGTGTGGAAATGAGCTACTTATTAGCGAATCTGCCAGGTTGCTTTGCTAGTCCTATCTGTCATAACAAAAAGGGTACCATGACATATTCTCCCTCAAGCGAAATACACCACCCCTACCTCATTCCCTATAAAGCAAAACACTGCTTCACCCATTAAAAATTACACTCACCCATTCAGGCACTTCATCAGCACACGCTGACACACCGTTCCTTTAGTAAATCACTCAGTCTTCCTGCCGCACTAGGTGTTAACCACTTCCTGTGTGCACCATTGGCTTGTTACTAAAGAAAAGGATTCCCCTCTTTGCCAACAGGGAGCTGAAGCCTTGCGTAAAATGATAGAGCTCCATAGGGGTACGTGACACCAAGATTGTAGTAGTTAGAACTTTAAGTCACCTACCCCTGTGGAGCTCTATCATTAGAGGAGCTGGTGTCAGGAAGTTGACATAAACTGTGCTGTTGCGGTGTATTTAGTGCGCTGTCCTGGAGAGACAAGGTCGCAGTTTAGGAGCTCTGGTTGTGCCTAATTGCCTACCCTAGCCAAGGCAAAGATTGTAAAATATAAAATACCTCCAGCACGTTGCCCACGCTTCTTCTCAGGACACCGCTGCGCTCCACCGTGAAGGTGCTTCAATCTAATGACTACACGTTATCAGACACTTTTTTACATTAAAAAAATCCTGTGGCACACCACCATCCCAAAATTTTTAAAAAAAATCACATTTATTGTAGCCTAATACAGTATGTATGTATATATATATATATATATATATATATATATATATATATATATATATATACACACATACACACACACACACATATACTGTATGTATTGTGCTGTTATGCCATGCCTGCTACAAACTATACGTGACATATTGACATTCATTCACAAACAATCATGACTGTGAATGAATGCCAATATGTCATGGTTGTAAATGATGTCTGCCTGATGAGCCTGTCACATACCTCCCAATATTTCAAAATTTGAAAGAGGGACACCCCTGCACTGGGAGTAAAAAACAAGCAAAGTTTAAAAAATATGTCACACTGTTGTCAGTCTGCTGCGGGACACCTGAGGATCTCTCACGGCACACTAGTGTGCCACGGCACACTGGTTGAAAAACACTGATCTAATTCATGCAGATTTAATTTTAACATTTTTATCCTTTTAAATTCCAAGATAGTTTGTGCTCCTTTTGCCTAAAACGCGACGACTAAGCATGAAACTCATTTGTACAATGCATCAAGGTTATTTAAATACTAAATATCTTTGTAATCTTTTCTGTAAAATGGACATGTTCTTTGTCCAGCATTGGTCGTCTATGAAAAGGTCTTATTACCAAGCTCATTCCCATTGGCCTACTGCTATTACTTTAGTTAAAGGGTTATCTGGTAAATCTCCCCCTTACTTGGTACTTACTGTATATACCAATGCAATGACAATCATGTGGGCAGTTTGTCACTTTAAAGCAGTGCTTTCCAAACTGTGTGTCGGGACACACTAGTGTGTCGGCAGAAGTGTGTAGGTGTGTCCCTGCTTCAGCACAATTTTTTTTTTATTTTTTTTTTTTGGTTTCTGACTTTCCGCCTGCCTGCTACGCATATCACATGGTTGACACGTGATTGATACCTAGGGGGACACAGATCATCTTAACCTATTGGCGCAGCTCAGTGGGAACTGAAACTATTCCCATTGGCGGCACATTGGCTCCTGACTGCACGTGTAGTCTCCTTAATTGGCTCGTGACTGCATGTGTAGTCAGTAAATGAGAGAGCAGTGTGTTTGCAGCGCGGTCAGTAGTCAATCGGACTCACCGAGCTCTGGGGCGGCAGCTTAAACGCCGAGCTGAAGTCAGAGGGGTTATTTTCAGCAGCTAGCTCCCAGTAGTGCATTGCTGCTGCTCTTGATTTATGGATAGGAAGTGGAAGCTTAAGAAATGCTTGATGATGAAATGCGAATGTCTTTTTCTAATATTCCACCAAATATTCAGAAACTGTGTTCATCCCATCAACCTCATACATCCCATTAAAATATCAAGTAGCTATTGGTGTTATTAAACTTTTTTTTTTAATTCTTGCACATACATACTGTTACTTGTAAATACATTTCATTTATTATATAATTTTATGTATGTGTCCGTATCTCTTAAAACAAGTTAGTTTAACCTCCTTTTTGCTAGGACAACTGAATTACTGTGTCACGAAATGATGTAGGTCTAAAAAGTGTGTCACCAACATAAAAAGTTTGGAAAGCTCTGCTTTAAAGGAACAGAAAACTGCAATATGAAAATGCCCTATTGATGGCACATAACAATTTGTATAAACTGCACAAATGGGTTAAAAATATAGTTTGATTCCATGTTATTTTCTTTGATCTCATTACCAATATATATAATATTGCCTGAGCCACAGCGATTGTCCAGAAGATGTTATTCGGCACCACACTGGGACGTTTATAATGGACACTTTACAACTGATATATAAAGCTTTGTAAAATGCCGAGTATCGTCAATGCACTGTATCTTGAAAGGCACATTATTTTGAATATTTTGTACAACCTACTAATTTTTCAATAAAAATATTATTAAAAAAAAATAAATATATATATATATTCCAGTCCACAGCAGACTTTAACTATCTAATCCATTTGCAGGGGTTAATACATAGGTGTATAGGCAAGCAAGTCATTGACTATTACAGTTTCATGATATATCCTGTTCACTAGACCTTTTGTACCCTCCCAACAGACTATTCTCACTGCTTTGGTACTAACCCTGTAGTTGTGAATCATTTTCTATTTTAATGCGCTGTTGTGATGAATGTGATAAAAAGCTCTCCATGTTCTGAGTGACAGCTCCTGAAAACCGTCCCTGCTTGGCTGTAATCCGATTCTTTATTGCTACTCTAAGCCACCCTTTTTCACATTGCTAAACTTAAACTATAGAGGGAAGAGAAATGGGCTGGAAGAGAAGGGGTTTCTGGTACAGTTTTGCCTTCCTTCAAGTATTGGTGTGCTGATCATCCAATGGGTGTAGACTATTTGCTGTCACTTTAGAACAAGAAAAAAATATTTAACATTATAAAATCCTGTTTCTTTTCTAAGATATGGTGAGTCCACGGGATCATCAATTACTGTTGGGAATATCACTCCTGGCCAGCAGAAGTAGGCAAAGAGCACCACAGCAAAGCTTTTAAGTATCACTTCCCTTCCCACAATCCCCAGTTATTCTCTTTGCTTTCAGTGCAAGGAGAAGGTGAAGTTTTAGTGTCTGAAGAAAATTGGATTATTTCGCTTCAGTCAAGATTTTATTATTTTAGAGCAGAGTAGTTTCTTCATAAATGGAAAGAGTCCATAGCTGCATTCATTACTTTTGGGAAATAAGAACCAAAGGCTTAAATACTCCTCCCACTCCCCTCATCCCCCAGTCATTCTTTGCCTTTCGTCCCAGGAGGTTGGCAGAAAAGTGCCAGAAGTTTGTTTTTGTCTCTTATGGAGGGTAGTACTCTTCGACATGGGATGGGAGTTTTCAGTAATCCTGTCAGTCTCTCAGTAAGGGCTTGGATGAAAGTTAGAGTCTGGAGATGCAGGAAGAGTCTTTCTGCAAAATCATCCCGACTCATGTTAACAGCTCTTTAAGCAATCGGAGTTGTCGAATTTCGCTTTGTTGCCTGCTTTCTTCTCTGAAGCCCATGGCGGAGGCGAGGCTACTATCCGTCACACTTGAAGGGCTGTGTTTCTGTTCCATGACGTAGACTCCGGTAAGATCGTTTCATTTTACTTCTTCATGAATGTACTGTAACTCATTTGTTCCTGCGAACTCGCATGCAAAATAAGGGTATCAGTGAGACTCCTTTAGTATCTTGGAATCAAAGTTTAATATCTCCTGAGGGGGATTATTGAACGTGGGGGGTATAATAATGTTTATGTTATTCAACCTGCTTATGTGTAGTGTTCACTGTGCTTGTGGCTTAGAACATAATGGCCTGTTGAAGTGACGCAACCTTATGGCTTGGCGCTCCTTTTATTGGACTGTACGGTTCACCTTGTGACCGAGCGTGTTTACGTTCTGGTCTCCCATTTCCACATTCCTGACTGTGTGGCGACGGAAAATTCTAGTCCGCTGGTGTCTGGTACATAGGAGGTGGTGAGTGCCCCAGCCATTGTGGGTATCAGGTGCCGTTTTAAATTGTTTTATATATAGTCCATTTTTGGGTATCCTTGATCCAGTTATGGAGGATACTGATGTTGTTTGGTCAACTTTCTGATTCAGTTTCTTCGTCCTGTGAAGAATACGAATAAGCCCCATTGATTCAGGTCAGTCAGTTATGTTCTTTAGGCCATCCTAGAGCGCCTTGCTCCTCGGGCTCGGGGATTCAAGAAACTGCTGAGCCATCCGCCTCGGGGGGCCCTGTCCTCCGGGAGGTGAGTTCCCTACCGCTCCCTACTGCTACACATGCGGGTAACCCAAATTACATGTTTCCATTCTCGGAGGGTGGATTGTTCCCCCCGGAGGTTGTGGCACGTTTTCACTTTTACATACTTTTGGCGCTTGCGTGTCTGCAAAGTCCAGATGTTTATTTGCGATTGTGCTCGTGCCCGATTGCCCCAGGTCTCTCGGCCTCTGGAGGGCATGTACAGTTCCCTGCGGGTGTAACTGTTCCTGAGTGTTGTGCCTTTCATTACAGGCAGGCTCGTCTTAGTGTTTTACTCAGGCACGTTTTTGAGCTGTTTTGGGACCCTATCCTTCTTGGGTATGGGACTCATCAGTCTCCTCCTTCGAATGGCTCACCTCGTTAGACATGGGGGGATGAAGTAATCTCCTTTCAGTCTTGTTATCGAGACCCTTCCCAGTTTTGTTGGAAGAAAAGGGTTTCTGTTAGGCTGGTCCTATGGACCTTTAGTTCTTCTTGGGCGTTAACCTTCGGGTTGCCTGTTATTTAATTTAATCCGGTTAAAATACATTTTATTTTCGTTTTCATACTATGTTTCCTGCGGGAACTTAAAAATATCTGGGATCGATACTCGCTGTTTGCTTCTATGGAAGTTGTTCAGGACACGTTAGTCCCCTGTTTGTCTGTTTTCTCATCTCTGAGGATTTAGCCAGCTTGGCAGTTATGACCCTGGGCACGCTGGTCCTGATTGGGTTCAGATCTTCTGTCTCGCGGATTAGTCAGACACGTGGCGCCTATTATGCCTTGCTAGTCAGGCGGGGGTGCGGAGTGCTCTTTGCTTTTTTTTAGTTTTCTTGTTATTTATTACAAGTTTCAGCTAAGTATTTTCAAGAGGACTTACGGGTCCGTGCGGCTCTCGGGATTGTTTCAGTCCTAAATAGCCGTCTCTCTGGTGACTGGGTCAGTGAATTTTGCTGCGTCACTCTCTGTTGCTTCTGATACCCTCGGAATCTAGAGTATACTTTTCCACGTGGTGGGAAGTTGAGAGGGTTTAGCACCTCTTTCCACCGGTCGGGGCGGTGTTGTTTTAGAAAATTGTCTTTTTTGGACTTGTTCCTTTAGTGGTTCTCTTTTTCATTGAGACCTCTTGGAGTTGCCTTCAGGGGACTTAGATTCCCTTCGGGAGTTGGTTGTTCCCTTTTCGGGACATTAGCCAGTGAGGTCCCTTCGGACTCCGGTTTGGGGTCCTTTCCTTGTGTTGGTAAATCTCTGCATCTCTTTCTGGGGATAGAAGGGGTCCTAGTGGTTTTCCACTCTTATGGTACAGGTTTTGCCATCCAGGTGGCACCCAAACCCATGTTTTACTGTCCTCTGACTTCGAATCTGAGGTGATGTGGAGGCTTGATGTTGCTCTGTTCGGGTGACTTGTCCTCACTGTTCCCCTTGTGTCTGGAGCTCGTGGCTAGTTGGACAACTAGTTCAGCATACTAATGCTCTGTGACTAGTCAGTACTGGAGCAATCCGAGGGTTGCTAATTCGATCCCCGGCAAGGTCTCCTCAGCCTTTCTCCTTTGGAGGTTGATAAAATGAGCGGCGCCCTGTATCCCTTAGGGGATTAGCCGCACTTTAAAGCACAGTCATGTTAATGTTGCTTGGACGCCGGTTAGTTCTGGTGTCCTTTTTTGGCCCTGGCTCTTTGGAGTGTTGGGCTCCTGCAAGGGGTGGTCTCTTCCCTTGGGGTCGAGACTTGCAAGGTCTTCTTGCTCTTGTTATCCGGGTTATTCTGGATTTTTTTCCCTGTGGGGTCTGTTTTTTTAATATCAGATGAGGAACATTGTTTTATCTTAACATTGTGGCGCCCGAGCTTCTTGTCCTGATCTTCTGGTGGTCGAGGGTTTTACTCAGCATTTTCTCTTTGTGGATCCCGCTGTGGGATGTTACCAGACCTTATGATCCAAGGACTGGCCGGGGGTTCCAGTTTCCGGGGTACTTGGGCTTAGCCCTTGTTCTGGCTGATGTTGTTTTACAACTTGGCCAGATTTACTGATTTTCTTGGAGCTGGTCTTGTGCCGGACGATACGGTTCCCTTGGAACAGCCAATTGACGTGACCAGATGGTGGGTTTTTCTGCCTAGCAAATGGAAGGTTTGTGGTTGCTCAGCTGTCACATTTGCACCTGGTATGTGTGCTAGCACGATGGTGTTTAAGGGGTTATTCCGTGTTCATCAGTGACGTGGCCTGGTGTCCTCTCGGTTCCTTCTACGACTTCCTGTATTATGAGCAGGTGTTTCTCGATGCTCTCCTATTTAGGGGGCTCGTTGATCTCCTTAAGGAGGTGTGGTTCCTTTTTTAGGGGCCTCTCTTGTGTCGGGAGGTTAGAATAGATGTTTATCTTGTTTGGGGATTGGTCTTCTCTTTGAGTTGTTCCTGTCTATCTGGGTAGCTACTGGCCCTGTGTTGAGACTTAGTCGTGTGGCCTTGCTAGATCTCCTTAGATCTAACGCCTGCTTGATTGTCTTTAGGTTGAAGGGACTGTGTCCATTCTTCCGCCCTTTTGGGGGCCGGTCTTGGGATTCCTTTCGGTTCCCTTGCTTCAGATCTGCCGTTGCTTGGGCTTGTCCAGCTAGGTGTAGGTTCTGAGATTTGTTGTTCTTGGGGGTGACAGTGGACCTTCTTTTTTAGAGGTTCTTTGCCTCTCCCCCTTTGAGATCTGTGAGTAGGCTTGGCGGCCTGGATTGCCTGGAGAGTGTCCTCTGTCTTGGAGGTTGGGCAATCTATGTCTTGGAGGTTGGACAGTCTGCTACTTTGTGTGGCCGCTTCTTCCTTACGGTTAGTGTTTCTCTGTGTCTTCCTACTAATGGCAGTGTGTTACTAGACTCAGATGTTTATCTCTGAGCTTGCTACTGTTTGCTCAGTCTCTAAATTCTGATGTTTTGAGGACTTTGTCTTCAGCTGTCTTTTGGGTGCTGTTGCACAATGTTTGGGAGATGTTTCTTCTCCTTGATGATGCCTGTTGCTCCTTGTGGGTTGGGCATCGTCTCCCCTTGTTCTCAGCATCCATTCGGGTCTCTGTCGATTTGACCTTCTTATGAAGGGGATTTTTCCTTTGTGGATTTTGCTGTACCTTTTGGGTATCCCTTTGGCTTACCCTTGTTCCCTCTCTTTTGGGGATTTTGGTACTGTACTAGTAAGGATGTGTGGGGACCGACTGCTGGGTGATGGTTTTTCTGGAGGAGTGTTGACTCAGTGAGTCTGCTTGCGGTCTCTAGTTAGGCTATCTGACTATCTGCGGGTCAGTGTCCTTGGGGCCTTTTCCTTCTAGTTTTGTTGCCCGACTCAGACGAAGGGTTTGGTTGGGTTGTGGTTTTTTAGGCCTGTTGCCCTCTGATTGGGCCGCCTAATGTACCCTCCCGTTTTTGCATTCAGTGTCGTCTATAGCTTGGGTATTGTTTTCCCAAAAGTAATGAATGCAGCTGTGGACTCTTTCCATTTATGAAGAAAAACTTAAATTATGCTTACCTGATAATTTTCTTTTCTTCAGATGAAAAGAGTCCACAGCTCCCCACCTGTATTTTTTATGTGGGGCGTCTATTATTTTTTTATTCTTCTGGCACATTTTCACCCTGGTATTTTAGCTACTGTTCCTTGTTCCTCGGCAGAATGAGTGGGGGATCAGGGGAGTGAGAGGAGTATTTAAGCCTTTGGCTGGCGTGTCTTTGCCTCCTCCTGGTGGCCAGATTCTTATTTCCCAAAATTAATGAATGCAGCTGTAGACTCTATCCATCTGAAAAAAAGAAAATTATCAGGTAAGCATAATTTTAAGTTTTTTCAAGGATTGGGTCTATCTGTACTCCACATTAGTCTCTTCAGTAAGGGCAGTGGTGGCTTTAAAGCAATTAGGAACTTGTAAGGTGGGCCTTGCTGCATTTTCCTAACAGTTTTGCTGCCCAGGATATAGAAAGCCAGAGTGGGTTTACTCTGTACTTTCTTTTCTACAGGTCTCTGTGAGGAGTATGTGTCCTCTCATACCGAGTAAGCTGTCCTCCTGCCGGACGGCTAGATGCAGATAAATGCCTTTTGTCTTCTGGGGTTGGAGACACTGCACTTAAAGGGACACTGAACCCAAAAAAAAAAATATTTTGTGATTCAGATAGAGCATGCAATTTTAAGCAACTTTCTAATTTACTCCTATTATCAATTTTTCTTCATTCTCTTGCTTTGCTTATTTGAAAAAGAAGGCATCTAAGTTTGTTTTTTTTTTGGTTCAGAACTGTGGACAGCAATTTTTTATTGGTGGAGGAATGTATCCACCAATCGGCAAGAACAACCCAGGTTGTTTACCAAAAATGGGCCGGCATCTAAACTTACATTCTTGCATTTCAAATAAAGATACCAAGAGAATGAAGAAAATTTGATAATAGGTGTAAAAAAATTAGAAAGTTGCTTAAAATTGCATGCTCTATCTGAATCACAAATGAAATAATTTGGGTTCAGTGTCCCTTTAATAAGGAACTGCAAATTTATTTGGGACATATATATTCTTTAGAAGGGTATTTACAGGCAGAGAGCAGGTCATGCTATTGTGAAGTGAAATCATGAGAGACTTGGTGATATTTAGTATTCCCCTTTTATATACTGTGGGCTGTTTGTATTTTTATTTGTTTAGATGTGTATAATCAATTTAAGTACATTTTTTCTTGGAGCTCTCAGCAGCTAGCAGGTAATGCTGCGTTGCGCTTTCCATTAGAGGATGTTATCTCTATGACACTTAGTTTCTCAGAATCCCTATAGGGGACAAGAGAGATATAGAAGGATTGTACAATTTTTTTTCTGGTAATGTGAGGCTTTTTTGGCCGTCTAATCCGCCATTGCTCTCAGAATGTTTCCTTTCACTTTCCAGCTGGGTTTAAAGCGCCCATTTTTTGTTTTTCAATGTTGCAGCTTTTTCCAACCCGACCATGTGTGGCTTCTGTGTAAAGCGGACTTGGGCTAGTTTTTTCTGAAAATAATAGGAGACTGTTTGTGTTTTTTTTTTGTTTTTTGCAAGCAACAGTCTTAAGCAGTGTAGACGTTTGCACGAAGCATTGGGTCTGAAAATCTCTCAAGTACATTTAATAAAATGTTTATTCCCTCTCATTTATGTTGGTACAGTGGATAAGTAGCTGGGTAGTACATTTTTTGTTTTATTGCCCCGGTTTGCTTTTGAGGCACAATTTTTTTTGGTTTTCAATTTTGTGCTGCATGGTTTGTTTTTATTCTTGTTTGTAGGAATAGATTATCCCTCAGTCCTATTTCTCTCAGGATGAAGCTGTCCTGGCAATGCCACAGCTTTTTCCTGGCTTGTCCCAAGCCTTCATGGCGTTCACATGCAGTGCCTTGCGGTTCCTCTCAGTCTCCTGGAGGAGTATATTTGCATATTGATTTTGCTGCTCGGCTATCCTCTGCGGTATATGTGGCATTATCTGAATTTTCCTATGTTGAAGGGAAAATGCAAGAGGAAATTTTAGAGATTCAGATAGTAAGGTTTCTGTTCCGCCTGCTACTACACAGGTTGCCCTTCCTCATAAGTCTGATGAGGAGGATACGTCGGTAGCCTCTGAGGGTGACATCTGAGGTAGACAGTATAATTCCTTCATCTGATGCTGAAGTGGTAACCTTCAGAATTATGCCTGAACACCTTGTGTATTGTTAAGGGAGGTTTTGGCTACTTTGAACGCCTCCGATATCCTGTCGTGGTCAACCCTAAGATATCTAGTAAATTTAATATTTGCTAAGATTCTGCTGTGGACCAGACCGTGCAAGGGGATTTTTGTCACAGGAATGGAAGAAGTCAGGGATTCCTTTTTCCCCGTCTCCTGTCTTTACCAAGATGTTTCCTGACACTCTCTATTTAATATCATGGTGCACGGTGCCTATAGTAGGAGTATTTTTACTCTGATTAAGAGAATTCGATCCCTATCGAGGATAGCTACACCTTTAAGGATCAATTGATAAGCTGGAGGCTTATATTGCAGTTTTTATGGCCACTGGGTCAAGTGCGGCATCCTTTGGGTGCAACGTCGTGTCTGATCCCATTTTGGTAGTCTTCTTTGGAGGAGATCCAGGCCAGAATTAAGGCTCTTAAGCTACCTAATTCTTTCCTTCTATGGCCTCCATTCAAGTCATTTGGCTGGGAGCCAAGATGTCTGGCTTCATTGTTCTGGCCCACAGGGTGTTGTGGCTCATGTCTTGGTTGGATTTTTACTCCAAGACCAAGCTTCTGGTGCTTCTAACAAGGTTAAGACCTTGTTTGGTCCTGGTCTGGCAGAAATGTTTTTGACGTTTCAGGTGGAAAAGGGTATTTTCTACATCCAGATTAGAAGAATAGACTTTAAGGACGCCAGAGTGGAAACCTGCTGCTGATTCTAATTCAGTATGAAGGGCTTTCCCCCAATACAGGTTTCGATAGGTGGGGTGCTGACTTTTTGTTTAAGCATGGTTACGAGATGTCCCAGTTAGGCTGTGGTGCCTCAGAGCTGCTAATACCTTCCTCCCAGAGGCAGGTTTTTTCCTCTCATGTTTATCTGCAGTGCAGATTAGAGACTATTTGGATTTGTGTTTGGGTTTTTTTTTTATACCTAAGCATCTTTACAATGTTTCTCAGGGTACCGTCCTTCGACATGGAAATCATTTGTTTAATTTTCCCTTTGGTCCAGGAGGGTCAGTTCTTAATGACCATAGACCTGAAAGACGCATGTCTTCAAGTTCCTGAAATTGGCTTTTCTGAAAGACTCACAGTTGTGGTTTCTTCCTTTTGGCCATGCCACGTTTACCTGATTTTTATCACTCTGGCAGTGATCAGTTTTCAGGGAATTACAGTGGCACCCTTCCTGGAACATTTGGGTTCCGGTGCCATATTTTTAACACTAACTCTCATTCGGAGATCTTGTTATCTTTTCCACGTTTTACGGATGGAAAGTGAATCAAGAACTGAGTTCCCTTGTTCCAGGTACAGAGGTAGTTTTCTTGGGGACCATAATATTTTCCCTATCTAAGATACTATTTCTGTCAGAGGTCAGAAAATCAAAGATTCTCTGAGTTTCTTGTTCGGTCTTAGTGGCTCAACAGATGGGATGGTCGCCTCCATGGAGAGGTCTAAGTGGATCACTGGAATAATCCACATTTCAACAAACTAGGGTAATCTGGTTTGAGTCCAGGGTGTGTCAGAGTTCCCCTTTTCAGGCCATAGTACAGGCATCTACACAAAGTGTGGTTCCTGATTAAAGACATCTATCCCTTGCTTGGTTCCATTTAAGAACTCTGTCAGAGCATGCAAAACTGCAATGGAATCCATTCAGATCTTTATTATCTAGAGCAGTCGACAAGAGTCTCTCTGCTGTGGTGGGTTTCTCAGGAGACTGTGTCTCAGGGCACATGCTTCCAGAGACCTTCCTGAATAATTGTGACCACGGATGCTGGGCTGGGGATTGGTCTGGGGCTTAAAGGCGCAAGGACTTTGGCCTTCGTTGGAGTCTGTTCTCCCCATAATCATCTTGGAGTTAAGAGCGTTTTACTATGCTCTGCTGCCGTGGCCTACCAGGTTCCATTCGGACATTATCACCTCAGTGGTTTACTTTGTCCACCAGGGAGGAACTCGTAGTTCCTTAGCCATGATGGAGGGAGCTTGAATTGTTCCGTGGGTGAAAGCTCACAATTGTTGTCTCTCTGCTATCCACATTACAGGAGTGGATGCCTGGGAAGCGGATTCCTGAGCAGACAGACGTTTCCTCTCGGGAAATGGGCTCTCCATCTGGAGGTGTTCTCCAGCTTAACCCTCAAATGGGGGGTGCCGGAATTGGATCTGATGGTGTCTCGACAGAATGCCAAGCTTCCAAGGTACGGTTCAAGGTCTAAGGATCTACAGGCCGCTCAGATGCTCTGGCGGTTCATTGGAATTTCAGGCCGGCATACCTGTTTCCTCTGTTGGCTCTTCTTCCACGAGTCATTGCTCGTATCAAACAAGAGAAAGCCTCAGTGATTCTAATAGCCCCTGCGTGGCTTCGCAGGCTCTGGTATGCAGGCCTAGAGTAGATGTTGTCTCTCCCACCTTGGAGACTACCTCTGAGGAAGGACCTTCTGATTCAGGGTTCCTTCTTCCATCCAAATCTCGTTTCTCTGAAGCTGACTGCTTTGAGATCGAACACTTAGTTTTGTCTAAGCGTGTTTTTTCTGAGTCGGTCATTGAGTCTATGATTCAGACTCACAAGCCTTTAACTAGAAAGATTTACCATAAGATAGGGCGTAAATATGTTTATTGGTGTGAATCCAAGGGCTACTCTTGGAGTAGGGTCAGGATTCCTAGAATTTTGTCCTTTCTCCAGGAAGGTCTGGAGAAGGGTTTGTCAGTCAGTACCCTTAAAGGTCAAATTTCTGCATTATCTATCTGGCTGGCGGGCCAGATGTGCAATCTTTTTGTCAGGCCTTGGTCAGAATCCGGCCTGTGTTTAAGTCTGTTGCTCCTTCTTGGAGTATTAAAGGGACAGTACACTGTAAAATTGTTTTTCCATAAATGTATTTTAAATGACTTGTTATACCAACTGCAGAGTATAAAATATTTGAGAAATTGCATTTTCGGGTTTATTTGTGTATCTGAAGTAGCTGGTTTTGTGCTTTGAAACCACAGCCACAATGGGTTGAGCTTCAGGTAATATCAGATCTCATTATGTTATCACTTTATGTACACAGACTTGCTTCCTTATCTTATATTTGTCTGGAACACCAAAGCTCAATACATAGAGAGAACAATGGAAAATTATCATTTTATTAACTATCATGCCCCCCCACTGAGGGTGTAATCTCTTCTGCTGGCTGTGTTTACTTAGGCCTTTCAATAGCGTATACACCAGTATCAAAACTTTCAGTATAGGTTGGGAAACCACAGGCTAAATCAGCTATTTCAAATGCTGAAATATGAGTAAAGGAGCTACTTGCAACCAATTTAATACACTCTAGCAGGTAAAAAGGATCATTGGGAATAATTTAAAGGGGAGAAAGTTTTTGGGTGAACTGTCCCTTTAACCTTGTTCTAAAGGTTTAGCATCAGGCTAAGTTTGAGCCATTGCATTCCATAGATATTAAGTTATCTTGGAACGTTTTGTTTCTTATTGCTATCTCTTCTGCTCAGAGAGTCTCGAAACTCTCAGCTTTGAAGTGTGATTTGCCTTATCTTGTCTATCATGCCGATAAGGCGGTTCTTTGTACTAAATTAGGTTTTCTTCCTAAAGTTGTTTTGGATAGAAATTAATCAGTAGATTGTTACTCCTTCACTATGTCCTAATCCTTCTTCTCATAAACGGTTGTTGCACAACTTGGATGTTGTGCATGCTCTTAAATTCTATCTACAGGCGATTAAGGATTTTCGCCAGTCTTCTGCCCTGTTTGTTTCTCTGTTACTTCTCTTTCTCTCTGGTTGAGAAGTATAATTAGTTTGGCTTATGAGACTGCTGGACAGCATCCTCCTGAGAGAATTGCAGCTCATTCCACTAGGGCTGTTTCTTCTTCTTGGGCTTTCAAAAAAATGAGGCCTCTGTGGAACAGATTTGCAAGGCTGCAACTTGGTCCTCTTTGTATACTTTTTCCAAATTTTATAAATTTTTATACTTTTACCACGGCTGAGGCTTCCTTTGGGAGAAAGTTTCTTCGAGCGGTGGTGCCTTCTGTTTAGATTCCCTGTCTTGTCCCTCCCTAATCATCTGTGTCCTCTGGCTTGGGTATTGATTCCCAACAGTAATTGATGATCCCGTGGACTCACCATATCTTAGGAAAGAAAGCAAAATTTATGCTTACCTGATAAATTTATTTATTTCCAGTATGGTGAGTCCATGGCCCCGCCCTTTATTTTAAGACCGTTATTTTTGTCTAAACCTCAGGCACCTCTACACCTTGTGTTGCTTCTTTTTCTCCATTTTCCTTCAGTTGAATGACTGGGGATTGTGGGAAGGGAAGTGCTCTTTGCCTCCTCCTGCTGGCCAGGAGTGATATTCCCAACAATAATTAATCGCCACATTCAGCAAGACAGCATATGTTTGTTTAAAGCAATTTCATATTCATGATAATAAATGTTGGAGTAGAATAGACCTTTTAAGTATTAAACTCATTATTGTACAAGGGATTGTATTTATTTAATTTTCTTTTTTAAATGTAAACCTGTTTTTAAAAATGTCCTTTAATGTTTTAGAATGAAACCAAACCTGTGCAAATGATGTACAAAAAAGCAAAATATCCGATGACATATGTTGGTGATTTGTTTACCAAGGTTATTGAACTACCTTATGTTAACAATGAACTGAGTATGTTGGTATTTCTCCCTGACGACATTGAAGATGGAACTACTGGACTGGAAAAGGTAAGAACATTCTCTCCTTTAATGGGACACAAAAAAAATAGTTTTATAATGCAAGGTCACATTTTTTTTGTACATTATACAGTTTGGTCTCTAAAAAAATGTAATCAATAGTTCAGGTGAAACTGTTAGTAATTTAATTTCTAATTTTGTTTGTTAGCAATTATACCTGTTGCACCAGAAATATTTAGAATATATTGTTTTGTCTGAAAAATATATTATTATACTAATCTTTTCGGTGGTAGGAAAAAAATGGAAACTTATTAATGAAGAATATCTATCACTTGTGATTTAGAACTTCAGTTTTTAGTTGTTGGTGATAAATTTACTAATTTTGGGGGAGAGAGGGGGGCTCATGTTTCTTTTAATTATATATATATATATATATATATATATATATATATATATATATATATATATATATATATATATATATATATATATATATAATCTCCCGCCCTCTCCGTATAAACTAATCACAAAACTTTTATTAACATGTGACGTTTCGGAGTGGTTCCCCTTCTTCAGACATATAAGGAACAATACAAACATCTTACTCCTTAAATACCCCATCACCGTGTGTGTCCATTACGGATCTCCATTAGTGTATATCCCATGTGCAACTGCGCATGCGCCGGGATATCAACGGCAAGCCGGACAAACAACTAAAATCAAAGAGGAAAATGTACAGGCATTAGAAACCCGTGTCGGTAATTGACTTAACAATGCAAAACAGCGAATAACTGGTGGTCCAACCTAATACTCAAATATTAATACTATGCTGACAGAGTAAGCCAATGCTACCATTTTATGTAAGGACACATATAACCCACTACCACAACTCATTTGCTTTAAATAGGAAGTGAAATGTCAGACATATTACAAACCATATGAATCCATCATAAAACTGTATATAAAAGGATATATCACTTTCAATATATATACATAGGGACCCTGCTTTAAAAGAGACTGAAAAACTTATGTTGCTATCCAAGTTATATCCCTTTATATTTTATGCATTTTATATTAGGTGGTAAGAAACAAATATTCAATTAGTGTAGTAAACCGGTAAAAAATATGTTATATAAACACCTAATAATTTAAATAAATCATATCACAGTATCCTACAGTTTTAAATATTAAACATTAAGTAGAGATCAAGATATTTATTAAAAAAACACTAAGGCATAGTGAGTATTTAAACCCTTTGGTATCAAGGTGTCCAGAGTATAAATCCACATTGTCTTTTTTTGTAATAACCGCTTTGCTCTGTTACCACCTTTACCCAGAGGTGTAACATGGTCAATTATGATGTAACGCAAATCAGCTGCTGAATGTTTTGCTAACAAAAAATGTCTCGCCACTGGTTTTTCACTTTCTTCAGTAGACAGAGCAGCACGGATGGAAGCCCTGTGAATTGCCATACGCCTGGGAAGATTGTCATTTGTTTTGCCAATGTAATATTTGCCACAGCAACAATGTAACATGTATACTACATAGTTAATAGTACATGTCACCCTATGTGTGTGTGTGTGTGTGTGTGTGTATATATATATATATATATATATATATATATATATATAATGTGTGTGTGTGTATATATAGTGTATGTGTGTGTGTGTATATATATATATATATATATATATATATATATATATATATATATATACTTCCATCTTAAAGGGACACTGTACCCAAATTTTTTCTTTCATGATTCAGATAGAGCATGCAATTTTAAGCATCTTTCTAATTTACTCCTATTGTCAAATTTTCTTTATTCTCTTGGTATCTATATTTGAAAAGCAAGAATTTAAGTTTAGATGCCGGCCCATTTTTGGTGAACAACCTGGGTTGTCCTTGCTGATTGTACAGCACCAATAAACAAGTGCTGGCCTTGTTTCTGAACCACAAATTGGCTGGCCCCTTAGCTTAGATGTCTTCTTTTTCAAATAAAGAAAGCAAGAGAACGAAGAAAAATTGATAATAGGAGTAAATTAGAAAGTTGCTTAAAATTGCTTGCTCTATATGAATCACAAAAGAAAAAATTTGGGTTCAGTGTCCCTTTAATGGAAGGAGAGTCCACTGCTTCATTACTTGTGGGAATTAAGAACCTGGCCACCAGGAGGAGGCAAAGACACCCCAGCCAAAGGCTTAAATACCTCCCCCACTCCCCTCATCCTCCAGTCATTCTTTGCCTTTCGTCACAGGAGGTTGGCAGAAAAGTGTCAAAGATTCGGAGTAGTCTCTTATGGAGGGTAGTACTCTTCGCAATGGGACTGGAGTTTTAAGTAGTCCTGTTAGCCTTTCAGTGAGAGCATGGGTGAAAGTTAGAGTCCGGAGAGGCAGGGAGAGTGTTTCTGCAAAATCATCCCGAGATTAACAGCTCCATAAGCAATCAGCGTTGACGAGTTTCGCTGCCTGCTTTCTGCTCTCAAGTCCATGTCAGGAGCAATGCTACTAACCTGTAACACTTGAAAGGCTGTGTTCCTGTTCCACGGCATAGATTCTGGTAAGATCGTTTCATTTATACACATATGATAACGTAAGAAGACAGGGTCACAGTGTGTCTCCTTTTATCTGTATAGAATCAGGGGTTAATACCCCCGGAATGGAGTTTATTGAACAGGGGGCTATTTGTGCATAATATTGTTTATTGCTGCGTCATGTGTGAGATGAGGCTCTGTCAGTGTGTGAACAGTCAGATTATTATTGAGATATCGACGCGGGCCTTTTTCTCTTGTAAGATGTATCGAGTCCACGGATTCATCCATACTTGTGGGATATTCTCCTTCCCTACAGGAAGTGGCAAAGAGAGCACCCACAGCAGAGCTGTCTATATAGCTCCTCCCTTAGCTCCGCCCCCCCAGTCATTCTCTTTGCCTGCTTAACTGCTAGGAAGGGTAAAGTGAGTGTGGTGACAAAAAGGTTAGTTTTTTATTTTCTCAAGCAAAAGTTTGTTATTTTAAATGGTACCGGTGTGTACTATTTACTCTCTGGCAGAAAAGGGATGAAGATTTCTGCAAGGAGGATGATGATCTTAGCATTTTGTAAGTAAGATCCACTGCTGTTCTTACAAGGGCTGAAGAGTACAGGAAAACTTCAGTTGGGGGAACAGTTTACAGGCTAAACTGCACTAAGGTATGTTCAGTCTATTTTTTTCTAGACAGACTGTGTTATTTCTAGAAAAGGCTGGCAATATCCCCATGAGGGAAAGGTAAGCTGTATTCAGTAAAAGAGGAATCCAAGCTTGCATAAAGGGCTCATAGTTACTGGTGACACTAATAGGAAAAACGTTTTGGTTTAATTACAAATATAACGTTTTTTGAGGGACTTTAAGGGGTCTTGTGGCTTGTTTAAGGGTTATTAACCCACATGGCTAGTTTAAGAAACACTCTGTGGTGTTTCTTTTAGGCCCTATAACATCGAGTGAGGTGGGAGGGGCCTATTTTCAGTTGCACAGTTTATTTACCTCAGAAGCATCCAGCTACTTCTCCAGAGATCCCTGCTGTATTTGAGGGCTGTAAAGAGGTTTTTTTCCCCACAAATCGTTCCTAAAGGGCAGGTAGGCGCCACAGCAGAGCTGTGGCAAGGTGCTGAACGTTATTGTACCGGTTTTGAAGTTTTTTCAATCCGGTTTTTACATTAAGGGGTTAATTGTTTACTTGCATAGTGGTGCAAAGTTACTAAGGATTTATGATGCTACTGTAAAAATTTTGTTTTGTTTACTGCTTTTTTACACTGTTTTGCAGAGTTTGTGCAGCTTTTTTTCTCTTAAAGGCACAGTACCGTTTTCTGCGGCTTTCAATGCCTTACCACACCCTGCTAAGTGAAAGGTGAAACATAGCTATCCGTCCCAGGAGTCATCTACCCCGCTGGATGTCTGACAGATTATCCGCTGAGGAAGGTGACTCTGAGTCTTCGGAGGACGCTCTTTCATGGTCGGAATCAGCGACATCTAGACCTCTGTCTACCAAGGAGACAGATTTTTAATTTTAGATGGAGCATTTACGCTTCCGGCTAAGAGAGGTGCTTGGTACGTTAGAGGTTCCAGAACCAAAACTGCCAGAGGAACCTTCGATCCCTAAGCTAGATAGGGTATACGAGGACAGGTGGTGCCACAGACCTTTCCGGTTCCCGTTAAAATTGCTTATATTATTTAAAAAGAATGGGAGAAACTTGGCTCATTTTCCTCCTCTAGCTCTTTTAAAAAGCTCTTCCCTATTCTGGACTCACAGCTTGAGCTGTGGGGGGCCATTCCTAAGGTGGATGGTGCTATTTCCACGCTTGCTAAGAGAACGACTATCCCGCTCGAAGATAACTCTTCGTTTAAGGAGCCCATGGATAAAAAATTGGAATCCATGTTAAGGAAGATGTTTCAACTCACAGGGTTCGTTTTTTAACTGGCAGCGGCAGTCTCTGCAGTGACTGGAACTGCTACTTATTGGTGTGACGTTCTGTCAGCTATGGTCGAGGTGGAGACTCCCCTTGAGGAGATACAGGAACAAATTAAGGCCATAAGGGTTGCTCATTCGTTCATCTGCAATGCAAATATACAGATTATTCGCCTGAATGCCAAGACATCAGGTTTTTCTGTTCTGGCCCTGTGGTTAAAGTCGTAGTCTGCGGACATGACTTCCAAGTCTAGATTACTTTCCCTCCCATTTCAGGGGAAGGTTCTCTTTGGTCCCGGTCTGGATTCTATTATATTCACGGTCACGGGGGGGCAAGGGTGCTTTCCTACCGCAGGACAGAAAGAATAAGCCTAAGGGGTCTACTTTTCATCCCTTTCGTTCGGACAAGTCTCAACGCCAGCAGCCTGCCGTAAAACCGAGCAGTCCAAGGGATCTTGGAAACCAGCTCACTCTTGGAACAACACCAAGCAGAGTAAGAAGCCCGCCGAGACAAAATCTGCATTAAGGGATGGCCCCCGATCCTTTTCTGGATCGCGTAGGGGGCAAACTATCTCTTTTTACGGAGACCTGGATAAGAGACATTCAGGACCCTTGAGTTCTGGAGGTCATAGCCCAGGGCTACAGAATAGGATTCAAGACTCATCTGCCCAGAGGCAGATTCCTCCTGTCAAACTTATCTTCAAGACCAGAGAACAGAGACGCCTTCCTAGGAATGCGTGAGGGATCTCTCCTCTCTCGGATTTATCACCCAGTCCCTCTAGCAGAAAGAGGTCTGGGGTATTATTCAAACCTTTTTGTGGTCCCAAAGAAGGAGGGCACATTTCACCCAATTCTGGACCTATAGTGCCTAAACAAGTTTCTTTCAGTCCCATCATTCAAAATGGAGACGATCAGATCAATTCTGCCCCTAGTTCTAGAGGGGCAATTTATGACGATGATAGATTTTAAGGATGCTTACCTTCACGTGCCAATCCACAAGGACCACTTCAAGTTCCTAAGATTCGCATTTCTGTACCAACACTATCAGTTTGTGGCCCTACTGTTCCGTCTGGCGACCGCCACAAGAGTCTTTACGAAGGTTCTGGGAGCATTGCTTGCGGGAAGCGAGAGCCAGAGGTATTGCAGTGGCTCCTTATCTGGACAATATCCTTGTCCAGGCTCCGTCCTGCAGTCTCGCGGAGGCTCTTCTTCTTCCCCTTCGATCCCATGGATGGAAGATAAACTAAGGAAAGAGTTCTCTAGTCCCCAGCAACAGGGTGGAGTTCCTGGGTATGATAATAGATTCCATATACATGAAGATATTCTTGACAGATCAGAGATGTTCCAAGATTGCGTCCAGCTGTCTTGCTCTTCAGACCTCCTCAAGGCCATCTGTGGCCAAGTGTATGGAGGTGATTGGGCTCATGGTATCCAGCATAGATGTCATTCCGTTCGCCAGGTTCCATCTCAGACCTCTTCAGTTATGTTTGTTGAGACAATGGAACGGCGATCACTCAGATCTATCCCAACAGATCTCTCTGGACAACCGAGTGAGGGAATCCCTCTCTTGGTGGATCCGTACGGGACAGCTGTCCCAGGGGACATCCTTCTTGAGGCCATCCTGGGAGATTGTGACCACGGACGCAAGTCTATCAGGATGGGGAGCTGTTTAGGGTGCCAGAAGGGCACAGGGCAGGTGGACTCGAGAGGAGTTGACTCTACCAATAAATATTCTGGAACTTCCAGCGATATTTAACGTATATTAAAAGTAATATATCCTTATAAATACTGTTTAATGATGGATTCATATGGTTTGTAAAATGTCTGACATTTTACCTCTTTTTTTTTTTTTTTTAAAGCCAATAAGTTGCGGTAGTGAGTTATATGTGTCCTTACATAAAATGGTAGTATTGGCTTCCTCTGTCAGCATGGTATTCATTTTTGAGTATTAGGCTAGACCACCAGTAGTTTGCTGTTTTGCATTAAGTCAATTACTGATACAGGTTTCTAATGCCTGTACATTTTCTGCTTTGATTTTTTTTGTCCTGTCTGGCTTGCTGTAGATATAAATGGAGATCTGTAACGGACACACACGGTGAGGGGGTATTTAAGGGGTAAGATGCTTGTATTGTTTCTTATATGTCTCAAGAAGGGGCACCACCCCGAAACGTCACATGTTAATAAAAGTTTGTGATTATTTCATACGGAGAGTGCGGGATCGTTTATTTAGAGTGTACAAGTTTTATCCAGAACACCCCGGACGTTGTGTTGATTTATGAGTGTTGATCCCCTGCATGAAGGTAAAAGATACATATATAAATAAATAAATAAGCAATTACCTGGTGTGATTCCTACTTTATTCTATGGGCCCAATTCTCTTAAATTCTCTCGATTTCTCTACATGCCTGCATGCTTTTGATATTGAGGAGACTGTAATTTTAATACCACAAAAGAAAAGCACATCCATGACTCACCGTTATCAATTTATTGCTAAAATTTGTAAACACACTAAAATGCACTTACTAGATGAAAACTTTCACCATAGCATGTCTAAGTTCTGTCAGCCCACCTGAATAGGATATTCCTGCAACTCTTCCTTGTGTATGTTCCTGTTGACTTGTTTCCCAGTTACGTCCTATCTGCCCATGGTACTGCTAAGGAAATTGATAGTGTACATCTCTTCCTCACTGCTCTGTCATACTGACACAACGTAAGTCCTCATGACAAAAGTCTGCCGGAAAGCAGAGGAAATGAGTTGGGACGGTATGACAGAGCTGTGAGAAAGAGACATACACTACTGATTTCCTAAGCAAAACCACAAGTAGATATAAGATAACTGGGAAACAACTAGGAACAGTGCGAGTCAACCGGAACACACACAAGGAAGAGTTGCAGAAATATTTATTCAGGTGGGCTGACTGAACTTAGACATGCTATGGTGAAAGTTTTCATCTAGTAAGTGCATTTTAGTGTGTTTACAAATCTTAGCAATAAATTGATACGTGAGTCATGGATGTGCTTTTTCTTTTGTGGTATTTTACAGTACACGTATTTATGGTGAAGACTAACAACAAACTACCAATGTCTTTAGAGAAGCAGCTCCAACTCCTCGACCAGCTGATCTGAGACATACTTGTGTTTACCATGGAAAGATACACCGCTTATATGCTTTCATATTTTCACACTGTGCAATGTACTACTATCCCACTTATACTGTATGTGGTGTTATAGCCCAGTACTAGTATTGTGCTATACAAGAACGTTTGGGTTTTTACAGGTGTTCAATAAATGGTTAACAAGAGACAATCCTGTAAAACATACATAAACTAATGAGTATTTTATTTTTGCAATAGTCTACCCCTATAATAAATACAGCCATCCTGGGACATATTTAACATAGCAAGGAGTGGGTATGCAGTTTTCTCTCCCTAACAACTTATTTAAACAAATTCCATTTGTTAAAAGAATTTGATTTAATAATCATGAATTGGACAGTCTGTGTCACTGTCTGTAACAATCTCCTTTAGGGCTGGTGGGAGATGCGGAAGGGAAAAAGGGAGGCAGGTGGGCGGCACAGTGGTGAAGGGGGAGCAAGTGGCCCTAAATTGCAGAAAGGGAAGGGACACTACAGAAAAATTGGAATTGGTGGGGGGGGTGGCCTACAGTAGCAATCGCATGGAGGGGGAAGATGGGGGGACTGCTACACTACAGAAAAAAATAAAACATAAATAAATAAACTAGGTACTGGTAGACAGCTGCCAGTACCTAAGATGGAACAATTGAAAGGGGGGAAGGATTAGAGAGCTATTTGGGAGGGATCAGGGAGGTAGGAGGCGGAAAGTGTCAGGTGGGAGGTTAATCACTGTATTAAAATACTATTGCCCTTTACCGGGTAACTTATTAACCCCTTCACTGCCAGGAATTTCAGAAGTGTAGTGCACAGTTGTAATTTTGCAGCCTTCTAATTTCCAAAAACTAATCGCAAAGCCATGCATACCTTCTATTTCTGAACAAAGAGACCCCAGAGAACCTTTTACAACCATTTATTTTATGACTGCAATAGTTATTTGTAAATAATTTCAGTGAAAAACCCAAAGTTTGTTGGAAACATATATTTTTTTAAAAAAAAATATGATTGCATTTGGCGGTGGAACAGTGGCATGAAATATATAAAAATGGGCCTAGCTCAACACCTTTGTTTACTAAATAAAATTTAGATAGATAAATAAAAACAAGGCTCTGTACTGTTTAAATTTAGTGATAGAAAAATGCTAAAAATTCTATTGTATTTTGGGCAAGTTCTTCTATGAAAATCCTGGTAGTGAAGGGGTTAAACATTTAGACACATCCTTACAGTCATATTTAAATTACAAATGAAGTGCAATTGATAGCACAGGGTGCATTATCTTGCGGTCAGTCTCATGAGCACACAATCAGGGATTATAAGTGGATGGTAAAATAGGTTAACCAAAGAATATTAACATGGTCCAACATATTTTTTTCTCTAGCATCCCCTTTACTTTTAATGGATAGCATAAGCAGCGCTATTTGTGGTTATATTGCAAGTGGTAAACTTAAGTGTTGCACTAGAAGACTACAAAAAATACAGCTGAAAAATGTTGTGCTTTTTATAAACCTGAGGTAAATAGTAATAGTTTGCATAACAAAACACATGTAAATGATATGCAAATCAAAAATTTCAGTTATAGTTAAAGGGAGAGTATACACCAATTTTCATGTAACAAATTAACGATTCACAGACACAATACACACCACAAGCAGCTCTCTGAGCTTGAAACTGGTGCAAAGTCTCTTACTATGGGGTATATTTATTAATGTGCTAACGGACATGATACAATGTAGCGTATCATGTCCGCCGCACATCGATAAATGCCGACAGCATACGATTTCAGATATATAAATCCGCTAAGTAGTTGCTGTAACTCTGTTTACTGTATATATGCCTTGGTTCCTTATTAATGTGCTTTTATTTGCAGCTTGAAAAAGAACTAAACTATGAAAAGTTTTTGGAATGGACAGACCCAGAAAGGATGGACATAACAGAAATGGAGTTATTTGTGCCTAAGTTTAAATTGGAAGAGAACTATGATCTAAAATCTATTTTAAGCAGCATGGGGATGCCCGATGCTTTTGACATGGGCAAAGCTAATTTCTCTGGGATGTGTCCCAATAATGAGTTAGTTCTGTCAAAGGTGGTACATAAATCATTTGTAGATGTGAATGAAGAGGGTACAGAGGCAGCAGCTGCCACAGCAGGAATAATGATGCTTCGTTGCGCAATGATTGTGCCGCGGATCATTTGTAACCACCCTTTTCTGTTTTTTATCACCCACAAACAAAATCGAAGCATTCTTTTTTGTGGTAGATTCACTTCACCTTAAATTATAATCAGAGATACATAACAAAACATGTATCCTTGTTCTATCTATAGGATGTGAATGTTTCAAACTCTTTTGCTAGTCTTATTGAAGGCAGCACATTCTAAATGTTCGGAGCCATGCTATTTTATATGTTTGGCCATTCTGTGATCCGTTTTAAATAATGGTGTATACAGTTAGTCTATACATGTTCTAGGCACAACAAGTTACACACTATTTTATAGAAGATTTTTGTTTGCTAACTTCAAAGACATCATTTTATACCAAGTATGTGGATGGAGGAAAGCAAAATAGTCAAATTAAAGAACATCTATTCTTAGCTGGCAGGACACTATTTAATTCTGCATCACTTTTTCTTAATGATTTTCTGTTAAATGTCTCCTAATCAATATAAATCTTGAAGCAGATATCCTAATTTTTAAATTCTGCAATGAATAAATCTTTATCACAACCAAATATGCTTGTGTGGGTGTAATACATTTGTTTGTTTTTCCTATTGTGGTTTTATTATTTTGCAGATAAATCTATGTGTAATATTTATGTATTGTGTGTGTGTGTTTTCTACTTGTGTCACACTCTTGTAGAACTATATCTGCAGATAGCCCAACAGTGTTCTTGACTGAGCGTGTGTAATAGCCTGTAGATAGCTCTCCTAGTGATTACAACTCAATTTGAGAGTCCCACTATTTTGGTTATCACTGGATTAGTGAAATATTCACATCAATTTTCCCAAGAAATATAGTAGTTTAAGATGAGAAGTTTACCCCACTGGTCGCGATCCTGTTGGAGTATAAAGTAAGTGTCTTTCTCCAAACGTAATCCTCTGTTCTTACACAGCGATCGCTTACTCCTGTGTATTGCCAAACTCGCATGTAGCCTCATTCTGATTCCGGCAAAGTCAAACAGGCATTAGCCTTTACACTGAGACCGCTAGGGCTCTCCACGCCCCCAGGATAATAGATCCAAGAAACAAAAATGTTGCGGTCTCAGTGAAAATAAGCTGGGAGAGATTCCTTTGGATAAAAAGTTCAATTTATTGAATACATCAGTTTAAAATTTTTTAAAAGGCACAACAGACAGACACTGCAGCTGACGCGTTTCCTGCCTCAAGGGCACTTCATCAGAGCTGAAGAACAAGCGTCACTAACAGCTGTTAAATCTCAAAAGGGGGTGGTCATTACATCCAATCACAGTACAGACTGCATTTTTATACAGATTAACTTGTTCACGACCTCCACCTTAATGGACACATCGATACACATAATCACATATACAGAACTCATTTAACAACCTGTTAAAACACTCATTAAAATATATCAATAGAATATAGGACCACGTATGCAAATAGTAATTAGTAATTAATAACACCATATGCAGAGACTGTTGTACCAAAAAAGAGGCTCTCTCATGTATAAAAGATAAATGCATATTGTTACCATAAAATGCCTATATATTGGAACTGTCTCAGCAAAAAGTGTCATCACCAATATAACTCAAGTCATCACTGGGGGGAATATCACCACTAATTTAGTTCATATTACCTAAAGAAACAACATGTCACTAAATAATACATAGTATTGTAGTGTTACTTAAATAGCTTCATAACACAGCACAAACTAACTAATGTCGATAAAAAGCTAATTACTATTTGCATACGTGGTCCTATATTCTATTGACATATTTCAATGAGTGTTTTAACAGGTTGTTAAATGAGTTCTGTATATATGATTATGTGTGTCGATGTGTCCATTAAGGTGGAAGTCGTGAGCAAGTTAATCTGTATAAAAATTCAGGAAGGATTGATCAACAGAGGTTGAAAAACAAAGAATGCACTTGTATAGCACTTGCCTCTCCCTGTAATTAGTGAATGTGACACGAGTGTCTGGAAGTGTCCTTGGGGTGATATATTTTAAAATATAACCTTTATTGGTTTAAATTAAAATTCAAAAAACACACAGACAACACACAGTTAAAATGACAAAAGAATTCAAACCGTAAGAACAATGTATAGTATTATCCAATGGGTAAATATAGGGGGTTGATGGGGAGTGTCCCTTTCCCTGAGATAAGACTGGCACTAACATAAGTGCAAGTTATTGTAGTATTCTCACACAATGATCTGGTGCAAGGAAGATTGTCAAGTACTTTGATCTAAGCACGTGTATAAAAATTCAGTCTGTACTGTGATTGGATGTAATGACCACCCCCTTTTGAGATTTAACAACTGTTAGTGACGCTTGTTCTTCAGCTCTGATTAAGTGCCCTTGAGGCAGGAAACGCGTCAGCTGCAGTGCCTGTCTGTTGTACCTTTTTTTCATTTTTAACTGATGTATTCAATTAATTTAACTTTTTAATCTAAAGGAATCTCTCCCAGCTTATTTTCACTGAGACCGTGACATTGTTGTTTCTAGAACTATATCTGTACTTGAAGATAGATGGCCTCTGGATTAGGTAGGGATGCTTACCTGAAGTCTGAGGGGATGGGACCTCCTACCCCACATGTACCCCTCCCCTTCCTGCCTAAGACCATTTATAAGTTTGTAATTAGGTAGGCTGAGGTAAAGTTCTGCGCTAACTGAAGTGTTTATGCTGCACAGATAACTAAAGAAAGTGTGAGCCCTCTCATTACAGCAGACTTTCTGCTGTGCTCCTGCAATAGTCCAGCCACCCATAGACCATTGTTGGTGCCACTGGCTGTATCTTGCCAAATGGTCCTACCATACAGACATCCTTGAGATGATTATTCCTGTGGTTTACCCAGTTTATTTATGGATTGTGGCTGACTCTGATCGTACCTTCTGCTTGTTGCCATCACACACACAAAACGCAATGCTGTAGATGCAGGCAAAATAATATTGCATTTTTTCAGGTGTCTAGCTACCTGCACTGTTATTGCTGTTTATAGTACCATGCGCATAGCAATGTGCAAATGAGGTTGTATGATAATTTGTAGTAATGGATAATTGGTCTGTATATATTTATCTACAAAGCTGTGTTGCTGATCCTTTAAATGTTGTGTGTACAGGAAATAATTTTTGCTTTTATTTAAATGTGCATCATTACGGGTTTCAGAAACCGCAGAAAGAAATTTGGTGCTTATGACATTATTGTGTCTTTATATTAGTCAAAGCAATCAATGTCTCTTTAGATTGCTTCAGCGAGCTTCATTTTTCAATTTATCAACTATGTTTACCTGTCCTGCTGTAAAGGTAACTTTAGCATTACTAATTTACTAAGGAAAGTCATTGTATGTGCATGAAAATCTCTAAGATCTTTTATGTTACAATCCCTCTGCTAGGATTGATCACTGTCTATTTAGAAAGATTTCAAAAAGATTTTACCTCTTGTAAATATTATTAAACTTCTAGAATGGTGAGATTTTGATAAAACAGATTATTTTGTTCTTTCTGTGCTGCCACTGGTGATCTATGCTTGTGTTGTATGCCTCTAAAAGCAGAAGTCAGCTATCCCTTATAGATATTATTAAAGGGACCATAATGAATATTCTTTACTGGGAAATACAGTTATGTGAAAAAGAAAATACACCCTCTTTGAATTCTATGGTTTTACGTATCAGAATAAAAATCATCTGGTCTTTAGCAAGTCTTAAAATTACAGTAAGTACAACCTCAGATGATCAGCAAAACATGACATATTACACTGTGTCATGATTTATTTAACAAAAATAATAAAGCCCAAATGGAGACACCATGTGTGAAGAACTAAGTACACCCTTACTACTTCCATAGAAATTAAGAGACTAAGTAGCAGCCAGATGCTGCTAATCAAATCCCCTTGATTAATTGATCATCAGCAAGTGTCACAACCTCTATAAAAGCTGAAGTTTTTTTTAGCAGTTTGCTGGTCTGGAGCATTCAGGTGTGTGTTAATACAATGCCAAGGAGGAAAGACATCAGCAATAATCTTAGAGAAGCAATTGTTGCTGCCCATCAATTTGGGAAGGGTTATTAGGCCATTTCAAAAAATTAAAGTCCATCAATCTACAGTGAGAAAGATTATTCACAAGTGGAAAACATTCAAGACAGTTGACAATCTTCCCAGGAGTGAACATCCCAGCAAATTCACCCCAAGGGCAGACCGTGCAATGCTCAGAGAAATTACAACAAAAAAAAAGTTACTTAGATGTTTCAAGTTTAGCACTGTTGATGAGGTTAGGCTGGGACACACAGTGAAAGGAGTCGGGAGCAGACTCTTCCCCCCTTCCCTGCATATGAAAAGACAAGACAAAACAGAAGTCACCTGTAGTCTGTAAACTAGTGTATACATCTGACACTTTGGGGCTTGGATAGGAGTCTTAAAATCCACACAATTTTATTAAAAAAAAATAAACAAAACTAAACCTTGTTTCAAAAACACTCCCAGATGGGCAATATAAATGGGTCATCTGCAAAAAATGTATGAGTATAGTGTAATGTGCCACATGATAAAACTGCACAGGCTCACTTGAATTTTAACGACAGCCTAACAAAATCGATCTTAATCAAGGTTACACAAGTATATTTAAAACATTTCAGCACATTTCTTGCACTTTAAAACATTGCAGCACACTTCCTCCACTTTCATATAGGGTTTACGCATTTACGCCGCACTCAAGCCACCCTCTTTTGAAGGAGGCGCTCCTTTCCAAATACTTGTGTAACCTACAAAACATTTATGCAAAGAAAAATCTGATGTACAATGTCCCTTTTTAAATGTTAAAGTTCATGACAGTAAAATTAGAAACTGAACAAGTAGGGTTTGTATGGAAGGGTTGCCAGGAGAAAGCCTCTTCTCCCTAAAAAGAACATGACAGCACGGCTTAGGTTTGCAAAGTTGCATTTGAACAAACCACAAGACTTCTGGAGCAATGTCCTTTGGACAGACGAGACCAATTTGGAGATATTTGGCCATAATACACAGTCCCATGTTTGGCAGAAACCAAGCACGGCATATCATCACAAACACCTTATACCAACTGTCAAGCACGTGGTGGAGGGGTGATGATTTTGGCTTGTTTTGCAGCTACAGGATCTGGGCACCTTGCAGTTATTGAGTTGACCATGAACTCCTCTGTATACCAAAGTCAAATGTGAGACCATCTGTCCAACAGCTAAAGCTTGGCCGAAAATGGATCATGCAACAGGGCAATGATCGCAAGCACACCATCAAATCTACAACAGAATGGCTGCAAAAGAAAAGAATCAAGGTGCTGTAATGGCCCAGTCAAAGTCCAGACCTCAACCCGATTGAAATGCTGTGGTGGGACCTTAAAAAACCTGTACATAAATGAATGCGTGCAAACCTCAATAAACTGAAGCAACATTGTAAAGAAGAGTGGATCCAAAATTCCTCCACAATGATTTGAGAGACTGATAAAGTCATACAGAAAACAATTACTTGGTTCTACAAGCTATTGAATCATAACGTTTACTTTTTTCCCACATGGCTTCTCCATTTTGGCTTTTTTTTTTATAAATAAATCATGGCACAGTGTAATATGTAACATGTTGTTGTTCATGTAAGGTTGTATTTACCTAATTTTAAGACCTGCTAAGGACCAGATTTTTTAATTATATGGTTTTACGTATCAGGACACAATAACAAAGAGGGTGTACTTTTGTTTTCACATGACTGTATGTTGCATATTAAAATACTTTTAAGCGAGACCATCTTTTGTGTGATGTTTATGCTCTTACATTGTTTTAGGCTAATTGTTGTGGTTTGTGATTATAAATAAAGATTATTTTAACTCCTTCCTGCCGGTACTAATTTGTTACATCGGAAAAAAGTTCCAATGTAAACAAATTGGTAAAAAATTCAAATCACGCGATTGTACATGCGATCACGTGATTTCAATGATGGGATCGGGTCTGGGGGGAGTGCCTTTGACGCTAAGTACGACCTCCAGTCCACAATCCCAGTTAAGAAGCCTTAGCTGATTCAGTAAAGCAGAATGGCTAGGATGTTCCATGCCGTCCTAATGGTGCTAAAGCTCAGCGCATTTAGGACGGCATAGAACGTCCTATTGACGTTAAGGGGATAAATATAGTATTTCCCTGGGGCTTCCTGTATTATCCCACATATCAAGGTAGTGATTTCTTAAAACACTGGGTGCCATCCACAACTCTGAGTACAAAATATGCCTGGATGAGTCCGGAAAAACTATCACAAGCAGGTATGGTTATTATATTTTTTACATGTTTATTGTTTTTTTATTTAAAAGTTTATTTCCTGTACACAAGCTGTAACAAAGTATTGTGTTCAAGCTTCTGAAAGATAAGGGAGGTGCTGGGGCGGCCGTATGGCTTGTAGTAGCTGCAGCTAAAGTTGTAGGAGCAAAGCAGTGGTGCGGGTGAAAGCTGTAATAATAACCGGCACCGCTACAAAATATGGACAATAAAAATAAAATTGCACTGCCATCTTCCCTCATTTTTATCATAAAATGTAGCATGTTACATTTCTAGTGTCTGAGAATACTTAGCTTGCTGAATTCTTGGCAATTTAACATACAAGGCCTTATTCTAAATGGGAGATGAGATGGATGGATGGGTGGGCTGGCAACACACAAACCTCTTACGTTTCACTTTGGAGCACTGCTGAGAGACCATTCTATAGGTCTCCCAGGACAGTTTGAATTGTGGTGCAGGGAGTTGGAGATGGGAGTCTCAGATTTGGTTTTTAGCTCTGCGGTGATCTTAACAAAGAAAACGATCCATTGCGTGACCATTTTTTAAGGTTACATAAAACTACTATTGAGATGGTACAGAGTTCCCACCAGGCTGTCTAAGATGTTTACTGGTTCTCCGGCAGTGTGCTGGAGATTATGCGGCAAACTGGGCACAGATGCACACGTTTGGTGGACCTGCCCTAAGATCAGCGGGCTGTGGAGAGATGTTGAGGTACTTTTACTTTCCATGAATATAGAAATCGAGCTGACGCCCAGGTGTGCCCTCTTTCATGTCTTTGGTAAAGGACTGCCTAAATATACTAAGCAGTTAGTAATCTATATAATGGCTGCAACCAGGCTCTGCATTGCCAGAGCCTGGAAACAAATTGATCCACCCACAATATCGGATGTTTGTGAAGTGATACATTACTTAGCTAAGATGGAAAAATTTGCTTATAGTTCCTTGGAAAGATTGGAGGATTATTGGAATATATGGTCAGACTGGTTCCAAATTCAATGAAGTCCATGAGAGAATTGGTAGGTCGACTGTGGCAGCCTCACTTTTAAGCTATGGAATACCATCCATATTATAAATATAGGGTCCCGCGTGGGGACATGGCTTTCCCCATCCCTCCCCCATTATAAATATATATCCCCTTTTTTTTTTTTTTTTTCCTCCCCTCCTAAGCTTTCCTCTTACCTCCTTCTATATGACTCCTATAATCTGCTTCCCTATCTCTTCTTACTTATTATTAATCGGGAGCAAGTGGAATGGATAAGATTTTGGCATCTACTGAGTGGCACTAAATGTATGGGCACAACAAGGCGGCTATTTTTCTTTTTCTTTTTTGTGGCGATACATACTCTGTTTTATAAAGTAGCTGAATATAGTCTTTTATAGTTCTAATTTTCTTTTTATAGTAGTGTTCTGGATATTCAGCTCATGTTAGCATTACTAAAAAAACCGAGGTAAACACTAGATTTCTTACATGACCAGAGGTCCATACGGGGCCCTTCAGACGAGAAGGAAGGTTTAGGCTCCCATGAACATTATGTCTTAATATAGCATATCACTCTATCGCTATTTTGTCATTTTACTAATCATCAATGCTATTGCCTACAGTCATATTGCATTATTGCCTTGTATTTTGTTTTCTTATGTTTTTCTTCTCTATGTATGTTGAAATTTGCAATGTGTTTCATGTAACTATAATTGTGGAAGGTTTAACTACTTGTTTTGTATGCTAAAATTTACCTCAATAAAAAGTATTAAAAAAAAAAAAAAATGTAGCATGATCCGGAGGGAAAAGCAGGGTTGCTTCCTGGCTTCAACAGCAGCAGACATATAATGAACAGGAAGGGGTCCCCAGTGATCCTATAAGATGCAGCAGCATGTGTGTGTGTGTGTATTTATGTATATGTGTGTATACAAATCAGACATTCCCTAATAATGTTCATCTGTAGGTTTTAAATGACTTTTTGTCATACAAAAGAATAAAAGTTGAACATGCCCCCTTAAATGCAACTGCTGTATTGCATTTTTTGGAGAGAAGTAATGAATGCTAATACCTTTTAGATACATTTAGAAATGGTTTAGATAGAAACAGAATACTGGGATATGATTGCTTATGTTAAATGGGTCATCTTTTAATAAGATTCATTTAAGATCAACTGGAGCTTTTTTGTAAGTATATTAGATTTGTATAGGTTGAACTCAATGGACTTCAGTCTTTTTTTCAACCTCATCTACTATGTATGTTACTATTTATGTGATATGAGTGTCAAACAAACTTTAGTAATTGTTTTACAAAGGCTAAAATAAAGTTATAATAAATTGTCATTAGGCTGTTTATGAAAGTAGCATACAATGGCACTGCATCTAATCCCTTTATCAGAAAAATAGTTTGATTATGGATGGGCGAATGTGTCGTTTTGGACAATTTGAATGTTGATAAGAGCGAAAATCCATTAAAATTCAGTAATCTAATGGTATTTCTGGTTTTTGAAATGTTACATTAGTTTTTATAGTAAATTAATACATAATAGATACAAATATATAGATTCAAATTTTTCTTTTTCGAAAATTGCATAATAGCAATTAGAAGTATCACAAATTTATCGATTCAAGTTTTTCTAAATTGAATAATAATTGAATATTACATTTAAAGATAGCATTAGAAATACCATTACAATAAACGAATATGAGAATGAGCAAATGTGTTAAAATTTGTTTGTTTTTTTTTTTTAAAGTTGCAAACATTCGCCCATCCCTATTTATGATAGAAGAAAAATGCAGTTTGTACAAAAATAGCTTTGAAAATACAAAAATGCAGTGCTTTTATACTAATTAGCTTATTAACTCCTTAACAAACGTGATGTACCCTGTACGTCGCTGGTCGTTAAGGGATAGTTTGTTTATAATAGCGCTGGTCTAAAGGGGTTAAAGAATACCAGAATGGGTCTGCTATGCATAATCTCTCATGTGTGCACGCTTGCACTAGTTTTAGTATTGGTGCTCACTATGAATCTGATTTGAAGGCCCTTCAGGAAATAATCAGAAGGATAAGGCAGTACAGTTTACTGCATACAATGAGAGTATTGTGGGGTTAAATTTTTCTGAAGTTTAGTAGGGGTTAAAGGACCACTCAATGCAGTAGAATTGCATAAATAAAAAGTGCATAATAAAAAGACATTTAATACCTACTATAAATTTCAAACAAACAGGGGTTTTTTTCTGCCAAAAAATGTTTTCTCCTATTTTCCTGGCCCCCTGTATCATGTGACAGACATCAGTCAATCACAGACTAGTATATGTATACCCTGTGAGCTTGTGTATATGCTCAGTAGGATCCAAGAAGTGCTGGTTACATGGGAATGTCCATAGTAAGAAAATGTTGGAATACATTTATTTTATTATTATAAAGCTTAACGGGTATGAAACTTAAAATTTTTATTTTGGGATTCAGAGTATACAATTGTAAAAAGTTTCCAATTTTCTTAATCTGTTTTGTTCTGATGATATTCTTTGTTGAAGCGATACCTAGGTGGGTATCTGGAGCACTATATTGCAGGCCATTTAGTGCTCTTGCAAATGGATAACAGCCTTGCAAAACTGTTACCATATACTGCTCCAAATACCTCTTGAGCTTATTTCCCTGCTTTTTAACAAAAGATACTAAGAAAAGAAAGAACATTTGATAATAGAAATAAATTAGAAAGTTGTTTACCTGAATCATGAAAGAAAAAGTGGGGGTTTCATAGCCCTTTAGACACAACATTACTAGACATTGCAAGCCTTTTTTTTATCACAGAAATACAAATTAAGTAGGGATGGGCAAATGTGCTGAAAGTGTAATTCAGTTGGTAGAACGAAAAGTCCTGTGGATAATCGTTTTGAACGTTGACAAGAATGAAAATTCATTAAAATTCGGTAATCAAATGTTACTTTAGTTTTCGAATGTTTATAATGAAATCGAATATCCACATTTGAAATTTCAAATGTAACATTTGATTTAACAAATACTATTCAGAAGTTCAATAGTTCGTGTGATAGGGAATTTAGTAAATGAATACATAATAGATACAAATATATCAATTAGAATGTTTCTATTTAGAATATTGCATAATTCAAATATTACATTTAAAGAAAGCGTTAGAAATACTATTACATAAAACAAATGTTAGAATGTTGTGCAAACATTCGAAACGAACAAATGTTAAAATTAGTTTACATTTTTGAATTTTGCAAAACATTCGCCCAATCCTAAAAAAAAATTTTAGATAAAAAAAAAATGCAAACACAAGATTAATTAATACCCACAAAAAGTATAGATATATTTATTCAAATAGTGATTGTTTATCAGCTGTAAATACTGCAGGTGTCAAAGTAAATGTTTAATACAATGCTGCTGTACCATCTACATCTGTGAAAATTAAATGTCCTAGATGCAGACAGAAATAAACTGTGTTTTTGCCTTTAACTGTGCAAAGTTTTTTTGTTTGTTTTTTTAAACTATGCTTCTTACCATGAGAGCATACTGATGTAGACTCCAGAGGGTGCACATGTTTTTAACATTGTTATACTATATACCTACCTCGGTATGCTCTAATACTGAGAAATATAGGTACATTTGATAATAGAAGTACACTACCTTGTTCATGAAAAGTGCACTCTTCACTCACCGACCCTTTTAAACAAATAAGATATATTTGATCCAGTAGAAGCAGTACAGTTTTAAGCCTGAGTGATCTCAAATGTTGTTTGAAATAGAACAGAGACTTATGATTGTTGTAGATCAGAAGTAGAATTTTTATATCCTACGCAGCAGATGAAAAGAACCTTGCATAAAGATAAGCTTTTCCATGCTGTGTACGCTCATTGCCAGTCTGCGGTTATTATTGCCTTCGTTTACGGGTTTCCATGCTTTTAATGCTCTAAATTTGTTTTGTTACCCTAACAATAGGCTTTATTTCAGGTAAATATTTGCTGACACAAGTAAGGGCAGAACAGCTGTATTGTTGAACTTACAACTAATATACGTTTTGTAGGAATCCGAAGGGCATGTAAGGAGAAAGCTAGCAAGCGGTTATGAAAAACACAGTCAATTACTACTTATAAATGGATGTTCATGACCATTCTCATTCTTAAAATACATTCTAGACCAAATAGATTTTATTGAACGCTAAATATCTCTTTATATAATATAGAACATTGTCAAACGTATACTTAATCCATTATGTACCTTACCACTATACTTCCTGTCTTTTCTTCCCCATTTTCAAGCTATATTAAAGGGACATAATACTCATATGCTAAATCACTTGAAACTGATGCAGTATAACTATAAAAAGCTGACCGGAAAATATCACCTGAGCATATCTCTATGTAAAAAGATATTTTACCTCACAATTTCCTCAGCTCAGCAGAGTAAGTTTTGTGTAAAAAGATACTCAGCTGCAGGTAAAAAAAAATGAAGAAATGAACAGCAGCCAATCAGCAGTGCTGAGGTCATTAACTCTTTTACTGTGATCTCATGAGATTTGACTTAACTCTCATGAGATTTCATTGTAAACTTCCTTACACTGAATAGGGAAATAACATGAGAGTGCACGAGGCTCATCCCTTCCGCTGTCTCGGGACAGACATACTAATATGCTGCTTAAAAATCCTTTACAATGGGATGTGGCTACTGAGGAACTTTTGAGGTAAAATATCTTTCTTTTTTACATAGAGATGTTCAGGTGATATTTTCTAGTCAGCTTTTTACAGCTATACTGCATCACTTTCAAGTGTTTAAAGTTTAAACATTTGGGTATTATGGCCCTTTAAGAAAAGATGTAAAAATATAACAATATTGTACACTTCCTGCTTTTTTAATTTATCCATATACAAAAAATACAAATATATACAAAAACTATCACATTCTTGCACTGTATTTATAATCATACGGAATGGATGGACATTTTGTAATAGTTGTATTATTAATATATTCACGTTAAATCTGAGCTTTAGTCTGCCGATGACAAAAAAGCTAGTTATGGTCATAGCATTTGTTGTTATCAGCTAAAGACAATTAGTGAAATATATGTAGTAGTGTTAGCCTTCTGAAGTCAGCAGGGGGCTTTTCATGTTCTGAGAAGTAGAAATTGCCTAATTTTCAGAGATAAATGACATGAAACTGTGGCAAAATAAATGATGAAAATATATTGCAAATGGTTGTCATGCATAACTAAACGTTTTATTTAAAAATCTATGTTTCATCTCCCTTTTAAGTTGTTGTATCTTGTATAAGAATTGTATGGTCTATCACTAATATTTTTGTATTTTAACTTAAAGGGACAGTCTACACCTATATTAACATATATACCATACCTTAGATTGTGTTCCGATTGTCATAACTCACCCCCTCTACCCTAACGAGTCTGCTTCATAAACTGAGTTTCTCAAAATCAAAAGTTTGATTTTAATCGTTAGAAATGGCCGACCAGCTCTGCCTATAAACTACATCATAGACTGTCTAAATTTCAAAGCTCCAATCGAAAGTTGATCGTGCTTTCGTTGTTCCGCGCATGCGCACCAGCAGAGGAACAAAAAAATCTGGAACAAAAACATATTTTCAACTTGCACACAACCATAGGCTTGGTTAATTGCCAGCTGCGCAGACGGACTTCCGTTTACTCACTTCCGTAAAGATGCGCATGCGTGTTTAGAGGGTAATTACGTCAGTGGCTGCTACGTGCACGAGTATGAGCTACAAACAGAAGATGAGTTCAAGGTAGAAGGAGAAGGGATTGGGCGGAGTTTATCGGCCATTTCTAACAATTGTAATCAAACTTGATTTCGAATAACTCATTTTTTGATGCAGACTCGTTGGGGTAGAGGGGGTGAGTTATGACAATCGGAACACGATCTAAGGTATTGGCTAATGTTAATATAGTTGTAGACTGTCCCTTTAAGTGGCTATCTATTTATTTGCTAAAACTGCAGATAAAAGGAAGGTTTGCTACATCTGACCTTTTTTCTATATATTTGTTAGCTTTATTGAAACTGTTAACAGCTAATATAACATTTGTTTTTTTTGGATTGTGTTATTTATAAAGGCAACCATACTTTTTTTTTCCCCCCCTCTAAGTATATTCTTCCCTACATAATTCTCCAAAGTTGTTGGCGTTTTTATTCACAGAAGAAGCAAAGTAAGAGCTACATCAATAAAGTTTGTAACAAGCTGCTGGGTAGGGTGATTAATTCTTATGAGACTATTTAATTCACAGACCTTTCTAGTCCTGTAATCGTTTCTATATAAATATATAAATAAATCGATTGAATCAGTTTGCATGGCCTTTATATTTACTTGTGCATGTTGGAAACATTTTTCCTTTGGAATTCAATGTTAATTATGTTAATTCTTGTGTTCATTCATTTTAATGATTCCACACCATAATACATTCCAATGTATAAACTCACCTTCTTATTAAATAGCAAATATTATTTTGCTTTCAACTTCAATCAACAGAAATATAAATTATAATACATGTATATTTAAGTAACAAAATAACAATTAATGTACATTGTTTTTCTAGGAAGTGGTCATCACTTAAATCATTGATTTAATTTTTAAATTAATTTTGTGACAATTTTCTAATTGGAAGGAATCAATTTAGCAAATTGGCTATGGTATATAACTTCTAATATTGACTTTTGTGTTTTATTTCTTCTAGCTTGAACAAGAATTGACTTTTGAGAAGTTTATGGAATGGACAAACCCAGAAGTGCTGAACAAATCGGAGGTTAAACTGTTTTTTCCCAAATTTAAACTAGAAGACGACTATGATCTGGAATCGGTCCTCAGTAGCATGGGCATGTCCGATGCCTTTGATATTGGAAGATCAGATTTCTCTGGCATGTCTGGCAACCGTGACCTATTTCTATCTAAGGTGGTGCACAAAGCATTTGTAGACGTAAATGAAGAAGGTACCGAAGCAGCAGCAGCAACTGGGGCAATTATGATGCTTCGTTGTGCACCAATTAGACGAGAGGTCATTTGTGACCATCCATTCCTCTTCTTTATCATACACAAGCAAAGCCGCAACATTCTGTTCTTTGGCAGGTTCACTTCACCATAAAACGCTTTGCCAATTACATTTTCTTCCACAAGAGATTGGTGGATATAGAGCTTAAGAATACAGTTTATACTGCTCTAGTATATTATACAATTATAAAAGTACATATATGTTGATCTCATGTGGGGAATCAATACTTTCATTAAATCTCTGGTATAACTCCAAAAAAGACTAAATTAACCCTAATCCGGAATACAAACTTTTACTGAAGTTCTATCACATGGATCCTTTTTTGGATCATTACTAACTGCTGCAGTTTAGCAAGAACTAGCGATTAATATGGGGGGGGGATGAGATTTTGCTTATTACTGATCAATAGGTTGATAAACAGTTATAGAATTCCTGGTGTCTTATTGTGTATACTTTTTCTTCTAACAAAGTGTACATATCTCTTCAGATTTCAAAGTGCTCTTATTATCTTGCCTGCCTACAAAAGAAGATTATTCACAGCATGCATTTTGAGTATTATTGATTAAATTATCATCTGAAATTATTTTATTTTGCAAAATAAAATTAATACAATATAAACTTGTCTCATCATAATTATTCTATAGACCACAATTTAGAATTATATTGTTTGTTTTTTGGTGAGGTGTGCGTATGTATCCTAGTTTTAGACTGGAAACGGTTTGGATTTCAGAATATTTATATATTTGTATTTGTGAAATGGGACCAAGTGTAAACAACAATATCTTATGTAATTTAGGCGATATTTACATACTGCTTATATATGCAACCCAAAGGTAGTTTTAAAGGGATATTCCAGCCAAAATTGGAATCCACATGCATTTCAGTTTTAAGTAGAAGCATTTTTGAAATTATACATGTAATAGCAAACATGCTTCTAATAATAAAAGCTGTAGCTATTGCAAAAGTGTATTTAGGTATGTGCCGTGAACCAGCATTTTAAACACAGCACTTGCTCAGAGATCCTAAGCTGCTTGTACCATCTGGTAATGAATCAATTTGTTAATTGCTGACATGATACAATCCCCACTGGCCTAGGAGGTTAATATGCTAATTTCTTAGACCTTGAAGCCCACCTCTTTTCAGAATGCATTTTAACAGTTTTTCACCACTAGAGGGTGTTAGTTCACGTATTTCATATAGATAACACTGTGCTCGTGCACGTGAAGTTATCTGGGAGCAGACACTGATTGGCTAGACTGCAAGTCTGTCTAAAGAACTGAAATAAAGGGGCAGTTTGCAGAGGCTTAGATACAAGATAATCACAGAGGTTAAAAGTATATTAATATAACTGTGTTGGTTATGCAAAACTGGGGAATGGGTAATAAAGGGATTATCTATCTTTTAAAACAATAAAAATTCTGGTGTAGACTGTCCTCTTAACACTAAAACAGTGATAAATTTTAATAGAAGCATTTTTGCCAGTAAATGTGTATAGCAAATATGTTTCTATTCAAAGATGTAGTTCATCTATGTGCATTTACATTTTGAGCAGAATGTCCCTTTAAATATTTGTTTTTGTATAGATAGTTCCACCACAAAGATGGTATATAAATCAGAAAGGTAATATTTGTTTTAAAAAAAAAAAAAATATATATATATATATATATATATATATATATATACATACATACATACATATAGTCATGTGAAAAAGAAAGTACACCGTCTTTGAATTCTATGGTTTTATGTATCTGGGCATAAAAATAATCTGGACTTTAGCAGGTCTTAAAATTTGGTAAATACAACCTCAAAGGAACAACACATGACAAATTGCACCTTGTCACGATTTATTTAACAAAAATAAAGCCAAAATAGAGAAGCCAGGTGTGAAAAACAAAGTACACTCTTACTACTTCCATAGGAATTAAGAGGCTAAGTAGCAGTCAGGTGCTGTAATCAAATGCCCTTGATTAATTGATCATCAGCAAGTGTGACCACCTGTAAAAGCCAAAGTTTTAGCAGTTTGCTGGTCTGGAGCATTCTGGTGTGTGTTAATACAATTCCAAGGAGGAAGGACATCAGCAATGATCTTAGAGAAACAATTGTTGCTGCCCACCAATCTGGGAAGGGTTATAAGGCAATTTCCAAACAATTTTAAAGTGAGAAAGGTTATTCACAAGTGGAAAAATTCTAAGACAGTTGAATTTGCTGGGACGTCCCAGCAAATTCACCCCAAGGTCATACTGGCAATGCTCAGAGAAATTGCAACAACAAAAAAGTTAAATATCAGACTCTACAGGCCTCAGCATGTTAAGTGTTAAAGTTTATGACAGTGCAATTAGAAAAAGACTGAACAAGTATGGTTTGTAAGGAAGGGTTACCAGGAGAAAGCCTCTTTCTAAAAACAACATGGCAGCATGGTTTAGGTTTGCAGCTGAACAAACCTCAAGACAGCAAGAACAATGTCCTTTGGACAGACTAGATAAAAGTGGAGATGTTTGGCCATAATGCACAGCGCCACGTTTGACGAAAACCAAACACAGCATATAAGCACAAACACCTCTTAGCAACTGTCAAGCACGGTGGTGGAGGGATGATGATTTGGGCTTGTTTTACAACTACAGGACATAGGCACCTTGCAGTCATTAAAGGGATATTAAACCCACATTTCTCTTGTAAGGTGTATCCAGTCCACGGATCATCCATTACTTGTGGGATATTCTCCTTCCCAACAGGAAGTTGCAAGAGGATCACCCACAGCAGAGCTGCTATATAGCTCCTCCCCTAACTGCCATATCCAGTCATTCTCTTGCAACTCTCAACAAGCATGGAGGTAGTAAGAGGAAAGTGGTGAAATGTAGCTGTTATCTTGCTTCAATCAAAAGTTTGTTATTTTTAAATGGTACCGGAGTTGTACTATTTTGTCCCAGGCAGAAAAATATAAGAATCTGCCTGTGATTTCTATGATCTTAGCAGGTTGTAACTAAGATCCATTGCTGTTCTCACACATGACTGAAGAGAGAGGTAACTTCAGCGGGGGAATGGCGTGCAGGTTATCCTGCTATGAGGTATGTGCCGTTAAGATTTTTTCTAGAAGATGTGAATGCTAGAAAATGCTGCTGATACCAAATTTATGTAAGGTAAGCCTGAATACAGTGATTTAATAGCGACTGGTATCATGCTTACTTTCTGAGGTAATACTCTTTTATATTTACAATATAAAACGTTTGCTGGCATGTTTAAACGTTTTTATATATACTTTGGTGATAAAACTTTATTGGGGCCTAGGTTTTTCCACATGGCTGGCTTAAATTTGCCTAGAAACAGTTTCCTGAGGCTTTCCACTGTGTTACTATGAGTAGGAGGGGCCTAATTTAGCGCTTTTTTGCGCAGTAACTTTTACAGACTGAGACATCCAGCTTCCTCCAGGAGTCCCCTGAATGCTATAGGACATCTCTAAAGGGCTCTTAGGCTTTCCAAAATCGTTTGTTGGGGAAGGTAGGCCCACAGCAAGGCTGTGGCAGTTTGGTGTGACTGTTAAAAAACGTCTATCGTTTTTTTATCCGTTTTTTGAACTAAGGGGTTAATCATCCATTTGCAAGTGGGTGCAATGCTCTGTTAGCTTATTATACACACTGTAAAAATTTCGTTTGATTTACTGCCTTTTTTCACTGTTTTTCAAATTCTGACAAAATTTGTTCCTCTTAAAGGCACAGTACCGTTTCTTATATTTGCTTGTTAACTTGATTTAAAGTGTTTTCCAAGCTTGCTAGTCTCATTGCTAGTCTGTACAAACATGTCTGACATAGAGGAAACTCCTTGTTCATTATGTTTAAAAGCCATTGTGGAACCCCCTCTTAGAATGTGTATCAAATGTACTGATTTCACTTTAAGCAATAAAGATCATATTCTGTCTTTAAAAAATTTTATCACCAGAGGAATCGGACGAGGGGGAAGTTATGCAGACTAACTCTCCCCACGTGTCAGATCCTTTGACTCCCGCTCAAGGGACTCACGCTCAAATGGCGCCAAGTACATCTAGGGCGCCCATAGCGTTTACTTTACAAGACATGGCGGCAGTCATGGATAATACACTGTCAGCAGACTACCTGAATTTAGAGGAAAGCGAGATAGCTCTGGAGTTAGACGAAAATACAGAGCATACTGACGCTTTAAGAGCTATGTCTGATACTGCCTCACAATATGGAGAAGCTGAAGAAGGAGAGCTTCTTTCTGTGGGTGATGTTTCTGACTCAGGGAAGATGATGCAACCTGATTCTGATATCTCTACATTTAAATTTAAGCTTTAACACCTCCGCATGTTACTCAGGGAGGTTTTAGCTGCTCTGAATGACTGTGATACAATTGCAGTGCCAGGGAAATTGTGTAGACTGGATAAATACTATGCAGTGCCGGTGTGCACTGATGATTTTCCAATACCTAAAAGGTTTACAGAAATTATTACCAAGGAATGGGATAGACCAGGTGTGCTGTTCTCTCCCCCTCCTATTTGTAGAAAAATGTTTCCAATAGACGCCACCACACGGGACTTATGGCAGACAGTTCCTAAGGTGGAGGGAGCAGTTTCTACTCTAGCAAAGCGTACTACTATCCCTGTCGAGGACAGTTGTGCTTTCTTAGATCCAATGGATAAAAAGTTAGAGGGTTACCTTAAGAAAATGTTTATTCAACAAGGTTTTATCCTACAGCCCCTTGCATGCATTGCTCCTGTCACTGCTGCTGTGGCGTTCTGGTTTGAGTCTCTGGAAGAGGCTTTACAGGTAGCGACTCCATAGGATGACATACTTGACAAGCTTAGAGCTCTTAAGCTAGCCAATTCTTTTGTTTCTGATGCCATTGTTTACTTGACTAAACTAACGGCTAAGAATTCTGGTTTTGCTATCCAGGCGCGCAGAGCGCTATGGCTTAAATCATGGTCAGCTGACGTTACTTCAAAGTCTAAGCTGCTTAACATTCCCTTCAAGGGGCAGACCCTATTCGGGCCTGGTTTGAAGGAGATTATTGCTGATATCACTGGAGGAAAAGGTCATGCCCTTCCTCAGGATAGGTCCAAATCAAGGGCCAAACAGTCTAATTTTCGTGCCTTTCGAAACTTCAAGGCAAGTGCGGCATCAACTTCCTCTAATGCGAAACAAGAGGGAACTTTTGCTCAGTCCAAGACGGTCTGGAGACCTAACCAGACCTGGAACAAGGGTAAGCAGGCCAAAAAGCCTGCTGCTGCCTCTAAGACAGCATGAAGGAATGGGCCCCCTAACCGGTAACGGATCTAGTAGGGGGCAGACTTTCGCTCTTCTCCCAGGCGTGGGCAAGAGATGTCCAGGATCCCTGGGCGTTGGAAATTATATCCCAGGGATATCTTCTGGACTTCAAGGCTTCCCCCCCAAAAGGGAGATTTCACATCTCAATTATCTGCAAACCAGATAAAGAGAGAGGCATTCTTACACTGTGTACAAGACCTCCAAGTTATGGGAGTGATCCATCTAGTTCCAAAGGAGGAACAGGGACAGGGATTTTATTCAAATCTGTTTGTGGTTCCCAAAAAAGAGGGAACCTTCAGACCAATTTTGGATCTAAAGATCTTAAACAAATTCCTCAGAGTTCCATCATTCAATATGGAGACTATTCGTACCATCCTACCTATATCCAGGAGGGTCAATACATGACTACAGTGGATTTAAAGGATGCTTATCTTCACATTCCGATACACCAAGATCATCATCGGTTTCTCAGGTTTGCCTTCCTAGACAGGCATTGCCAGTTTGTAGCTCTTCCCTTTGGGTTAGCTACAGCGCCAAGAATTTTTACAAAGGTTCTGGGGTCGCTTCTGGCGGTCCTAAGGCCACGGGGCATAGCAGTGGCCCCTTATTTAGATGGCATCCTGATTCAGGCGTCAAACTTCCAAGTTGCCAAGTCTCATACGGACATAGTGTTGGCATTTCTGAGGTCGCATGGGTGGAAGGTGAACGAGGAAAAGAGTTCTCTATCCCCTCTCACAAGAGTTTTCTTCCTAGGGACTCTGATAGATTCTGTAGAAATGAAAATTTACCTGACGGAGTCCAGGTTATCAAAACTTCTAAATTCCTGCCGTGTTCTTTATTCCATTCCTCGCCCTTCGGTGGCTCAGTGCATGGAAGTAATCGGCTTAATGGTAGCGGCAATAGACATAGTGCCGTTTGCACGCCTACATTTCAGACCGCTGCAACTCTGCATGCTCAGTCAGTGGAATGGGGATTACACAGATTTGTCCCCTCTACTAAATCTGGATCAAGAGACCAGGGATTCTCTTCTCTGGTGGCTATCTCGGGTCCATCTGTCCAAAGGTATGACCTTTCGCAGGCCAGATTGGACAATTGTAACGACAGATGCCAGCCTTCTAGGTTGGGGTGCAGTCTGGAACTCCCTGAAGGCTCAGGGATCGTGGACTCAGGAGGAGTCACTCCTTCCAATAAACATTCTGGAACTAAGAGCGATATTCAATGCTCTTCAGGCTTGGCCTCAGCTAGCGACAATGAGGTTCATCAGATTTCAGTCAGACAACATCACGACTGTGGCTTACATCAACCATCAAGGGGGAACAAGGAGTTCCCTAGCGATGTTAGAAGTCTCAAAGATAATTCGTTGGGCAGAGATTCACTCTTGCCACCTATCAGCTATCCATATCCCAGGTGTCGACAGACTTTTCATCCGGGGGAGTGGGAACTCCATCCGGAGGTGTTTGCACAATTGGTTCATCGTTGGGGCAAACCAGAACTGGATCTCATGGCGTCTCGCCAGAACGCCAAGCTTCCTTGTTACGGATCCAGGTCCAGGGACCCCAAGGGAGCGCTGATAGATGCTCTAGCAGCGCCTTGGTCCTTCAACATGGCTTATGCCACCGTTTCCTTTGCTCCCTCGTCTGATTGCCAAAATCAAGCAGGAGAGAGCATCAGTGATCTTGATAGCGCCTGCGTGGCTATGCAGGACTTGGTATGCAGATCTGGTGGACATGTCATCCTTTCCACCATGGACTCTGCCGTTGAGACAGGACCTTCTACTTCAAGGTCCTTTCAACCATCCAAATCTAATTTCTCTGAGGCTGACTGCCTGGAGATTGAACGCTTGATTTTATCAAAGCGTGGTTTCTCCGAGTCAGTCATTGATACCTTATTTCAGGCACGAAAGCCTGTCACCAGGAAAATCTAAGATATGGTGTAAATATCTTTATTGGTGTGAATCCAAGGGCTACTCATGGAGTAAGGTCAGGATTCCCAGGATATTATCTTTTCTCCAAGAAGGATGGGAGAAAGGATTGTCAGCTAGTTCCTTAAAGGGACAGATTTCTGCACTATCTATTCTTTTGCACAAGCGTCTGGCGGATGTCACAGACGTTCATGCATTTTGTCAGGCTTTAGTTAGAATCAAGCCTGTGTTTAAACCTGTTGCTCCACCTTGGAGCTTAAATTTGGTTCTTAAAGTTCTTCAGGGGGTTCCGTTTGAACCTCTTCATTCCATAGATATCAAACTTTTATCTTGGAAAGTTCTTTTTTTGGTAGCTATTTCCTCATCTCGTAGAGTTTCTGAGTTATCTGCCTTACAATGTGACTCTCCTTATCTGATCTTCCATGCAGATAAGGTAGTTCTGCGTACCAAACCTTGGTTTTTACCTAAGGTGGTATCTAATAAGAATATCAATCAAGAGATTGTTGTTCCGTCTTTGTGTCCTAATCCTTCTTCAAAGAAGGAACGTCTATTACACAATCTGGACGTGGTTCGTGCTTTAAAGTTTTACTTACAAGCTACTAAAGATTTTCGTCAAACATCTGCTTTGTTTGTTGTCTACTCTGGACAGAGGAGAGGTCAAAAGGCTTCGGCAACCTCTCTTTCTTTTTGGCTAAGAAGCATAATCTGCTTAGCCTATGAGACCGCTGGCCAGCAGCCTCCTGAAAGAATTACAGCTCATTCTACATGAGCTGTGGCTTCCACATGGGCCTTTAAAAATGAGGCTTCTGTTGAACAGATTTGCAAGGCGGCGACTTGGTCTTCGCTTCATACTTTTTCAAAATTCTACAAATTTGATACTTTTGCTTCTTCGGAGGCTATTTTTGGGAGAGAGGTTTTACAGGCAGTGGTACCTTCCATTTAAGTACCTGCCTTGTCCCTCCCTTCATCCGTGTACTTTAGCTTTGGTATTGGTATTCCACAAGTAATGGATGATCCGTGGACTGGATACACCTTACAAGAGAAAACATAATTTATGCTTACCTGATACATTTATTTCTCTTGTGGTGTATCCAGTCCACGGCCCGCCCTGTCATTTTAAGGCAGGTATTTTTTAATTTTAAACTACAGTCACCACTGCACCCTATGGTTTCTCCTTTCTCTGCTTGTTTTCGGTCGAATGACTGGATATGGCAGTTAGGGGAGGAGCTATATAGCAGCTCTGCTGTGGGTAATCCTCTTGCAACTTCCTGTTGGGAAGGAGAATATCCCACAAGTAATGGATGATCCGTGGACTGGATACACCACAAGAGAAATAAATTTATCAGGTAAGCATAAATTATTATTTTTTTCTTCCATGATTCACATAGAGCATTCCATTTTAAGCAACTTTCTAATTTACTATTATCAATTTTTCTTTGTTCTCATTATTTGAAAAAGCAGGAATGTAAGTGTTTTTGTAAAAATATATAGTTTTGCTTATTTTTAAATAACATGATGCTGATTTTCAGATTTCTTACCAAGCCCCAAAGTTTTAGATGTGTACTGATGTCTACAGAATTAAGATTGCTTCTGTTTGTATACTGGGTCTTTTGATATGGAGTGGAGGGTCTGCTTTTAGCCCCTTTTTAGTGGGTGTCCCAGCCTAACCTCAACAGTGGTAAATTGTGAGCTTCTAAGTAAGTTTTTAAATGGTTTTATACTGGACTTTTATATCAGTATCTGTACATATTCTTTATATTAGTGTCTATGACATGGAGTTAAATTAATATTGGTGTATACTGTCCCTTTAAGAGTCTTCACAGAACTATTCCAGGAGGATACTGAGGTGTGCGGGGCTGAGCATTATACAGTGCATGATAACCATGCTTTGTTTTTATCAAACTTTTTCAAGTGTAGACTAAACACAGTGTGAAGCACGTCATGTGCACGTCTACCTTACCATTTGTAATGCAACATCCCAGCTTAAAGGGACAGTCTAGGCCAAAATAAACTTTCATGATTCAGATAGAGCATGTAATTTTAAACAATTTTCCAATTTACTTTTATCACCAATTTTGCTTTGTTCTCTTGGTATTCTTAGTTGAAAGCTTAACCTAGGAGGTTCGTATGCTAATTTCTTAGACCTTGAAGCCCACGTCTTTCAGATTGCATTTTAACAGTTTTTCACCACCAGAGGGTGTAAGTTCACGTATTTCATATAGATAACACTGTGCTCGTGCACAAGAAGTTATCTGGGAGCAGGCACTGATTGGCTAGACTGCAAGTCTGTCAAAAGAACTGAAAAAAGGGGCAGTTTGCAGAGGCTTAGATACAAGATAATCACAGATGTTAAAAGTATATTATTATAACTGTGTTAGTTATGCAAAACTGGGAAATGGGTAATAAAGGGATTATCTATCTTTTAAAACAATAAAAATTCTGGTGTAGACTGTCCCTTTAAAGGGAAAGGAAAGTCAAAACTAGACTTGCATGATTCCGATAGAGCATATCATTTTAGGACACTTAAATTCATTTCTATTTTCAAATGTGCTTCTTTCTCTTGATATCCCTTGTTGAAAAAGCAAACACACATATCCTACACTAGTGGGAGCTGCTGCTGATTGGTGCCTACACACATTCCTGTGATTGGCTGACTAGATGTGTTAAGCTAGCTGCCAGAAGTGCAATGATGTGAAACACATTTTATAATAGAAGTATACTGGAAAGTTGTTTAACCCCTTAACGACCGAGGACGTGCAGGGTACGTCCTCAAAAAAAAAGGCAGTTAACGCCTGAGGACGTACCCTGCACGTCCTCGGTGTGGAAAGCAGCTGGAAGCGATCCTGCTCGCTTCCAGCTGCTTTCCGGTTATTGCAGTGATGCCTCGATATCGAGGCATCCTGCAATAACCATTTTTAGCCATCCGATGCAGAGAGCGCCACTCTGTGGCCCTCTCTGCACCGGACATTAACGGCTAGGTTCGTTGGTGGGTGGGAGCCGGTGTGGGAGGCGGGTGGCAGCCATCTATGGCCCTGGATGATGCTGAGGGGGGCGGGGATGCGCACGGGAGGGTGGGGGCGGGCGCGTGCACGGGAGGGACCGGGTGGGAACCGCTGCACTACAGAAAAAGTAACAGTAAAATGGACAGGAAAGGGAAAAAAAAGTTGGACAAAAAAAAGATCAGGCAGGTGGTGGGGGTTGGTCTGTGGGGAAGGGGGAAGCTACACTACAGAAAATAAAAAAAAAAAAAAAACTTTTTATTTTGCAAAATGGGTACTGGCAGACAGCTGCCAGTACCCAAGATGGCCCCCCAATAAGGCAGATGGGGAGGATTAGAGAGCTGTTTTGGGGGGGGGGGTCAGGGATGTTGGGGACTAAGGGGGATGCTACACCACAGCATATGTAAATATGCTTTAAAAAAATAAAAATTAAAATAAAAAAAACTTTTATTTTAGTATTGTAAGACTTTCTGCCAGTACTTAAGATCGCGGGGACAATTGTGGGGTGGGGGAGGGAAGGGAGCTGTTTGGGAGGGATCAGGGGGTCTGATGTGTCAGGTGGGAGGCTGAGCTCTACACTAAAGCTAAAATTAACCCTGCAAGCTCCCTACAAACTACCTAATTAACCCCTTCACTGCTAGCCATAATACACGTGTGATGCGCAGCAGCATTTAGCGGCCTTCTAATTACCAGAAAGCAACGCCAAAGTCATATATGTCTGCTATTTCTGAACAAAGGGGATCCCAGAGAAAAATTTACAACCATTTGTGCCATAATTGCACAAGCTGTTTGTAAATCATTTCAGTGAGAAACCTAAAATTGTGAAAAATTCAACTTTTTTTTTTATTTGATCACATTTGGCGGTAAAATGGTGGCATGCAATATACCAAAATGGGCCTAGATCAATACTTTGGGTTGTCTGCTACACTTCACTAAAGCTAAAATTAACCCTACAAGCTCCCTAATTAACCCCTGCACTGCTGGGCATTTAGCGGCCTTCTAATTTCCAAAAAGCAATGCCAAAGCCATATATGTCTGCTATTTCTGAACAAAGGGGATCCCAGAGAAAAATTTACAACCATTTATGCCATAATTGCACAAGCTGTTTGTAAATAATTTCAGTGAGAAACCGAAAGTTTGTGAAAAAGTGAACAATTTTTTGTATTTGATCGCATTTGGCGGTGAAATGGTGGCATGAAATATACCAAAATTGGCCTAGATCAATACTTTGGGATGTCTTCTAAAAAAAATATATACATGTCAAGGGATATTCAGGGATTCCTGAAAGATATCAGTGTCCCAATGTAACTAGCGCTAATCTTGAATAAAATGGTTTGGAAATAGCAAAGTGCTACTTGTATTTATGGCCCTATAACTTGCAAAAAAAGCAAAGAACATGTAAACATTGGGTATTTCTAAACTCAGGACAAAATTTAGAAAATATTTAGCATGGGTGTTTTTTGGTGGTTGTAGATGTGTAACAGATTTTGGGGGTCAAAGTTAGAAAAAGTGTTTTTTTTTTTCATTTTTTTCTCATATTTTATAATTTTTTTATAGTAAATTATAAGATATGATGAAAATAATGGTATCTTTGGAAAGTCCATTTAATGGCGAGAAAAATGGTATATAATATGTGTGGGTACAGTAAATGAGCAAGAGGAAAATTACAGCTAAACACAAACACCGCAAAAATGTAAAAATAGCCTTGGTCCCAAACGGACAGAAAATGGATACTTCAGTATTTTAAAAACCTTGTATTACTGTAAATTTTTTGCCTTGCAATCTTATACTTGTGTGTGGATACTACAGTATTTTCTAGATTTGCACTACTGCTGTGCAATAATCTGCTTTATGTGTGAGTAGCTCCTACAGTATGTTTATAGCTTGTATTACTGTTGTTCATTGCTATACAATATGATATTTTAATGTTATGGGGTTACTACAATATTTCCCATATCTGGTTTTACTGTTGTTATTGCTGCAAAATAATATATTTTTCTTGTGAGTGCATACTTCAGTATTTTTCATATTTTGCATCACTGCTATTTATTGCTGTGCGGTAGTATAACTTTATTTGTGTGAGGATACTATATATGTTCCTTATCGTATACTATGGTTATTTATTGCTGTGCAATAGTATACTTTGTGTGGATATTTCAGTCATTTCCATATCTTGTACCACTGCTGGTTATCGCTATATAATTCTGTACCTTTTTTTGTGCAATGATGCTGCAGTATGTTCCATCTTTGGTGCTACTGATTTCTTTTACTGTTGCAATAATTTACCCTTTTTGGGGTTTGGCTACGTCAGTATTTTCTTTTTTTTGCAGTACTTTATTTTTGCTGTACAATGGTATCTCTACAGTATCCCATTTCTTATGCTGCTTTATACATGGCTGTACATTTGTATATCACTCATGGCGAGTGCATATTGCCGGATCTTCATACAGCAGAGTTCCTTTTTTAGTTTATAATGTTGTGTTTCTGTACTCCCTATGGTTTCCATAGTTGAGTTTGTGTTTTCTTTCCCTTTCCTTAGGAACCTATAAATCAGTCTGGAATTTATCTGCTAGATTATCCATCAGAGGATAGATCATCTGACTGTTATTCTTACAATCAGATGCATACTTTTCACTTTGGTTGTGCTCTTCCATTCTGCAAACTTTTTAAAGATTATTTTGTTGCAACAGTGATTTTCTCGAGTGGTAGCGTTTCTCCTTAGTTCCTCTAGAACATTTAAAATTAATTATTCAGAGTTTATGGCGACTTGGTTGCTTACTTGTAAAGCAGGTTCTTCAGATGCCTGGTGAGCTTCCTACTTTTTGCTATTTGCTATTCGGCCAGTAGCTTTGACTACAACTACTGGCCGAAACGCGTCAGCTGACCTCTTGACGCTACTTCAGTGCATAACATGTGTGTTTGACAAACAAATACACTGAACACCTTTTTTGCTGCTGCAAAGTATTTTAATGTATTACAAATGAAAATAAAGGCATTTGGATTTTAACAGAGTTCCCCGGGTAAGCCTCTTTCTTTTGGTATATTTTTTTGTTTTGTATTATAGTCAAAAAATGTTTGCAACTCCACGGACTATGTATATTAAATTACATTTTTATAATTTACTGTATCCTTGTTGTTAATATGCTACATGTAGAATATTAACACAGAGAGTTTCTGTATTGCAGTATCAATGTGTGTAAATCCGCTACACATGTATCTGGAGGATTACAATGTATAAGGAGCAGTGTTTAGTACAGGTGATGCTTTGTTTGTTAAACATCAGACCAAGTAATGTGACCTCAATGAGGTTTGAAATAACAGCCTGTGTATATATTCATGGTTGATATTCCAACACTGGAGAGGAGGTTACGGTCAGGACAATGCTCTGGAGGCTGGCTGAGCAATTTCTCAGCCCATGTGCAGCGTGGAGGGTCTCGGAACCAGCAAGTATATCTTGCAGCTCCTGCATCTCTGACAAAGGATGAGACAACCCGGCTTTTCAGGTACTGAGTCTATGGACATTTTTTTTTTTTTTTTATATATATATATAAATATTTTTTATTGAGGCAAACAAAAAGTACAGCAATCAGAAAAATGAAGTATAACATCTCAAGAATAATAGTACAGGTCTATAGTCACATACAATAATATATCATTAGGCCAGGTGCTAATCAAAGAAAAATATTACCCTTCCTCAATGCCTCTTGTTTTAATAATTAAGGTCATTAGTGTCTTCCATGTAACAGAGATCCACTCATGGGATCTGATAACTGCGACCTATCTGAAGACATGTCCCGAGACTCCAAAGAGTCCTCATCCTTAGTTAGAAACTAAGAGGGTTACAAGCTCAATCTAATTGAAATTAAACAACGTATACATATTGTGGACTTTTAGGCAATTTACAAGTTAGGGCATAAATGAGGGGAAGATCCCGAAGAACCTCTCTAGGAGTGGGGTAAAAAAGGAGAAGAAAAAAGGAGAAGAAGAGGGGTAAAGGGGGGGGGGTAAGAGGGATAGCTAAGAGGTGTGAGATCTAGAGGGAATAAAGGGGTGAGTAGTCTGGTAAGTGTCGAAAGGGATGAGCCAGTCTCTACCGACCTAATATTACAGGGGGAGCTACCCCTCGTCCTGATCGTCAGCTGGTTCTGGTAGTTTGTCATGATTCAGTGCCCCTCTCTTATGATCGTCCCATAAGTACCAGATCGAAGAGTAGAGGTTGTAGCGTCCTCCATTTTCTGAATATAGTCAAGGGTCTCCAACACTGGAGTCAGTGTCAGAAGTGTATTTTTTGTCCATTGTCTCGCTATGACTAGCTTAGCAGCTAGGAGAACAATAACACAAAGTGATCGTGCTGGCTTAGGAAGGTCCTGTAGGCCAAGGTGGAGAATCTATGTGGAGAATCTATGGATATTTAACTTTGGGATATTTATGAGGGTGAGTTGTGTTTAGCCCGCAACTATACAAGGCTTGTTTCATTTACCTGCATTTCCATTTGCATAAGAATACTCTTCCTGACTTTGTTACTCATTTAAGGATATCTACTGGTGATACCCTGTATTCTTATTGCTACAACTTAGCCTGACTCACTGTGGGGACTATATTATTAACCAATCATATAATATGGATGCTCCTACTAAACAGTTCTTTTCCCTGATGTCTGCTGATGCACGTACTAATCCCACATTGGACTGTGACAAAATCTTTTCAGATTCAGGACTTTTATCATTAAGTAATCTCTTTGACTCTATGGAGAATTTACTATTTAAAGAGAACAAAGCTCAATGGGACATTTGGACTTTTGAACGTTATATGTCTGTAAAAATGATCCCTAGGGGATTGAGAATTTACAAATTGCCCACTTTTGAAGTGGATCCTGGGGATCTTCAGTTTGTTAATTCCTGGTATGAAGTGTTGTCAGAATGTTCCTCTAACCTTATGATTTTATTTGTACAGTACAGAACACAACTTTTGAATGTTATTAAAAAAGAAATAGATATTTTACAATTAGAACTAAACAAACGCAGCCATGACCCAGACTTTGCCAAAATTGACTCCATTCTCCAGGACTCAGTTGCACGTGGCAAGCAACTAATCATGGAGAATAAACACACACAATTTATAAGGGATAAACTGACTAATTCAGTTTATATCTGGAATAAAAAGCAACATACGGACTATAGACGTAGTCTTCTGGAGGCTGGCTGAGCAATTTCTCAGCCCGTGTGGAGCGTGGAGGGTCTCGGAACCAGCAAGTATATCTTGCAGCTCCTGCATCTGTGACAAAGGATGAGACAACCCGGCTTTTCAGGTACTGAGTCTATGGACATTTAACTTTGGGATATTTATGAGGGTGAGTTGTGTTTAGCCCGCAACTATACAAGGCTTGTTTCATTTACCTGCATTTCCATTTGCATAAGAATACTCTTCCTGACTTTCTTACTCAATTAGAAAAGTAGACATGCATTGGAGAGGAGGTGATGTCCAAAATACGCTGGGTTGTATGGAAATGAAGTGGTTTTTCACTATGGTCACCCTCATGCCAAATGTATTAAATAAAGACTTTGAGATTCATAATTTTTATGAATATTGTTTATAAATGGTTGTATAATGTTTTTAAGTTTATATATTGTCTGACTAGTGAGAATATACTTGAATACATATTATTATTATATTTTGATTATATAAGGTAAAATACTAATCAATGTTAACTTATGAAGTAATATACCATTAATATATAATTTGTTTTCCATAACTTGCACTATAGATATGGTCACATTTATCAATTTCAACTATTACTTACAGGTTACTGTTTCTCTGGACATTATCTTTACTAATAAAAGACTTTGCCCTTACTATCCCATCAATTTAAACGGGATTACCAACAACAAACATGGTGGATACAGACATATCAACTTCCCGTATCACTACCAATATAGGTACAGTATATAAGGACTTTCATCATATGCGCACCTTGTTCCTAGAAAAGGCCGTCTGCGAAATGTACGTCAGATTATTCCCCGTGTGATACGTCCTTACGGCCAGTGACGTCAGAGGCAGAGTGTTACATTGTCGGGTGGTCAGAGCGGAAGTTGGAGTAGAATTCACACTGCCCATCAACCGTTTTCATCCGGCGTAGAGGATTACTTCTCACAGTAATTATTAACTGTTCCGATTTCGGACCCTAACTAACTATTATTTACTCTGTGCAGGGGATGTTTTATCATGTGTTTTAATATGTTTTAATAAATGTTATTGTTTCTACCTATGGTATACTGTTTACCTGCCAGTATAAAAGCTGGTATACACAGTTAATGTAATGCTCGTGGGATATTCCACTATCAGACCAAAATTGGCCAGTAGTCTTATTATCCCAGCGTCAAGCTGGAATGATAGGGAATAGCCCAGAGCAGAGAAAGTTCTCAAAATGAGGTAAGCGGTACTCACAATTTGTCGGCAACAGGTAAAGAAACCAGCGGTAAGGCAGTTCAAGGATAAACCACTAGTATGGCCAGGCAGGCAGAGTTCGGCAACAGTAAGGCTGTCCAAAGATTCAAGGGATTAACGGGCAGAGTGGTCAGACAGGCAATGTTCAGCAACTGTATGACAATCCAGTATTTAGGGTTTTAAGCAAGCAGAGTAGTCAGACAGGCAGAGTTCATTAACAGTGATGCAATCCAGTAGTTTAGGGGTTAAGCAAGCAGAGTAGTCAGACAGGCAGAGTTTATTAACAATGAGACAATCCAGTTTATTAGGGGTTAAGCAAGCAGTCAGACAGGCAGAGTTCAATAACGATATGGCAATCCAGTATAAAATAAAAACAATCACACCCAAGAGCACACAACGTAACACCTATACTTGGGCAGTGATAGGCAGAAAGTGAGCAACTTACATAGGTGCAGGATTCGCTCCACAGGGGATCCTGACCGCTTCAGAGTTAGAGGAGCATGCAGAGATGACGTCATCGCCACACGCAACAGGAGCCAACTCAGCCCTAGGCAATGAACAGAGTAGCAGGCGCCGTCTCCCTAACAACAGCTAGAGTGGTGAGGCGTGACATAGCCCCCCAGAGTCGGCTTCAAAGGATGAGCAGCATGGAATCTGGAGATTAAAGATGGAGCATGCACATCACAGGCAGGAACGATGCGCCACAGAGTAACCCTTCTAATGTACCAGATACTGCAGTTGCCTGCTCCTGTATCTGGAGTCCAGGATCTTAGCAACCTCATATTTTGGGTCACCATGGACCAGGAGTAGAGGAGGAGGAGCTCTGAGCCGGGTATATCTATTCTTGATGTAAGGCTTGAGTAGTGAGATGTGGAAGACTGGGTGTATGCATAGGGTTTTGACATACCAGCCTGAGATACATGGTGAGCACACTTCCTATATGAGCCCGGTTTTAGCAGCAGTTTTTTGGTGCACCTGTAGTTTTTCTTTTTCCTTTAGGCATCCGGACTCTGCAGCCTCTGACCTCACTCTGCTCCCGGATAACCTGCAACTACTTCAGACGGATTCATACATCTTTGACTTTCTTTTCTTCTTTTTCCCCTTCATTTTTTTTTTCTTTTTTTTGTATTTGGACTATTTTTAATTATTATTTTTTTAAATATCATCATATGTATTTTATATATATTTTTTTGAGCTGTTAATATATTCCTATTGCTGCAGCAATTACCAGCTCTAACATATTCAAATTCAACACTGTGTTTCAATATGTTTTACTATATATTTATGAGATGCATATACTCATTTTTATATTTGTAATGTTTGTTGCTCTGTATTTGTAAATTAAAATAGTATTACCAGGTAATACTTAGCAGTAAGCCTTGCTACCTGAACTTATTAAATATCACCTGTGACACATAAACCATGTGTATCCAGTACTAGATATGATTTAAAGTTGCACTTCAACTTTTCACACTCTTTAAGCACTTTATACTTTATTAGTTATTATTCCTATCTCCTAATTTAATGTTCTCATTCACTTGTACTGATTTGTAATAGTATCATTGATTGCAACTTTTTAACCCCTTTCTTTATGTAACTTTATGTGATTTTTTTTTACACAGCGAGATTTGTTACTTAAACTGCAACTTAAAATGTAACATGTTTTTTTATCACATTTTTTATCGCATTTCTGATCCACTGTATCTCATTTTTATGATACAGCTTACGTTGATATACACAACTAGCACACTATATGCTTTTTTAAATTGCACATCTTTAAAACATTGCAGCACACTTCCTGCACTTTAAAATATTGCAGCACACAAGATGCACATTTTCTAAAACATTGCAGCACACTTCCTGCACTTTCATATAGAGTTTACGCATCTATGCCGCACTCAAGCCACCCTCTTTTGAAGGAGGCACTCCTTTCCAAATACTTGCGTAACCTTTATTAAGAACAATTGTGTTAGGCTGTCATTTAAATTCAAGTGAGCCTGTGCGGTTTTATCACGTGGCACAGAACACTATACTTTTTTTCAGTCTCTAGAAAAGTCAGATTCTTGTGGTCAGTGAGAATCTGAATGGGATTAGTGGTGCCCTCTAGCCAATGGCGCCATTCTGTCAAGGCCATCTTAATGGACAAGAGCTCATGATTACCCATGTTGTAATGCCTCTCTGTAGGAGTAAAGCGTTTAGTGAAAAAGGATACAGGGTGCAACTTGGAGGTTAAAGGATCCCTTTGGGTTAGAACGGCTTCAACCCCTATCTCAGAGGCATCAACCTCTAAAGTGAACTGTATCAGGATGGCAAAGCACAGGAGCAGGTCAGGAGCAGGATGGCGGAGCACAGGAGCAGAACAAAAGGCTTTTTCAGACGAGGGAAGGCATTTATGGCTTCAGGAGGCCAATGTTTACAGTCTTTGTTCCGTTTTGTCAGTTCAGTGAGTGGAGCGACTGTTTGGGAAAAGTTCTTTATAAACTTGGGGTAATAATTGGAGAACCCCAAGAATCTCTGTAGTTCCTTTAATGAAGTGGGTTGAGGACATTCCAAAACTGTGGTAAGCTTAGCAGGATCCATGGCAAAACCCTCCTTTGAGATGACATAACCAAGGAACTGGATCTGAACTTGATCAAACTCACATTTTTTAGTTTGGCTACCAGAGAATTGTCTCTGAGACGTATAAGTATCTGTGTCGCGTGTTTATGATGCTCCTCCAGAATGAAGGAGAAAATAATGATGTGATCCAAGTAGACGATGACAGTGTGATTGCGGAGGTCACGGAAGACATCTTTGACAAAAGCCTGGAAGACTGCAGGGGTGTTACACAGCCCAAAGGGCATTATGAGGTATTCATAATGCCCCGATCTTGTGTTGAAGGCGGTCTTCCATTCGTCGCCTGGGAAGATACGAATCAGATTGTATGCCCCACATAGGTCCAGCTTGGTAAAGAAACAAGCATTGTGAAGTAAATCATACAGTTCAGTGATCAAAGTAATGGGATAGCAATTCTTGATAGTTCTGTTGTTCAAGGCCCTGTAGTTGATACAGGGTCTGAGCCCACCATACTTCTTACTGATGAAAAAGAAGTCTACCCCAGCAGGAGAGGAGGAAGGGCAAATGAAACCTTTTGCTATGTTCTCTTGGATGCACTCCTCCATGTACTTGGTTCCAGCTTTGAGAGATTGGATAAGTCCTCCCTTTAGGTAGTGGGGTCCTGGGAAAGAGGTCAATTTTGCAATCGTAAGGACGGTTGGGTGGTAGCACATCAGCAGTTTTCTTTCTGTGAAGTACACTTATAGTGACAGGCTGTGCTGGGGGTATGAATGACCTCGAACTGCAGCTGTTTGGTATGAAGGACTCCCACAGTCAGGGTCAGGGGCACTGACTTGAAATGGATCAACCCTGAACCAAGGGGAGTGCCATCCACAGTAGTTATTTTGAGACAATGTCTTTTCTGCAGAAGAGGCAACCCAACTTGAATCATAAAATGGTGATCTAGAAAGTTTCATGCTGCCCCAGAATCAATGAAGGCTTGAGTGTGGACAGAATTCTGAAGGAAGGTAAGGGTAACAGGTACCAGGATCCAAGAGGAGTGAGGGGATTTAGTAGTAATCATGCTTAGAGGTACCCCAGTGTTATCCTCTAAGCATTGTCTTTACTTGAGCTAATGTCACGATTCTGTAGCTGGTGGGACTTAGAACCACAATAAAAGCATAGTCTCAATCTCCTTCTTTGTCTTTCAGACTCTGTGGGTTTGAAGGAGCAAAGATCAATGGGTTCCTCTACTGGGGTAGCTGGACATGTTGAAGGGGTAGAGAATACTGCAGAGACCAGATGAATAGAAGGATGGGAAGGAAGGATTCTACAAGTTCTGTCTCTCCTGGAAGCGAGAGTCTAGACTGATACAAAGTGTTATAAAGTCATCCAAGGAAGAAGGAATATCACGATAAGTAAGTTCATCTTTGATGCGTTCATGCAGAACTTTCCTAAAGGCTGCATTGAGAGCACTGCCATCCCAAGTGGTCTCAAGTGCCAAGCTGCGAAACTCGATGGCAAATTGTGCCACAGTCCTATTGCCCTGGCGGAGATCCAGGAGAGAATACTCTGCAGCAGAAATACGGCCAGAAGTCCAAAACACTGAAGATAATGGAGAAATGAAAGCATCAGAATCGGTCATAAGTGGATTGTTCTGTTCCAAAGGGGGAGAGACCCAGGCTAGGGCCTTGTCTTTTAGTAAGGAATTGATAAAGGTGACCCTTGACTGATGAGACTGAAAGGTGTGAGGATCATTTCGAAAGTGCAGCCTGCACTGGTTAAGAAAACCCCTACAATCAGTAGTACATTTATATTTATCAGGTAATGGTATCCAGCGTATACTTCCAGAAGCAGGGGAAGAAGTTGCAGTACTAGGAGACTGGCGGTACAACAGCAGGAGCAGTATTCTTCGCTGCAACTAGAGAAGAGAGTTGAGCGGTTATAGCCTCTAGTTTGGAATTCACACTCTGCAACTGTACAGTATGGGTTCCTAACATCTGTCCTTGAAGATAAACTGCTCTTGCTACCTCATTTGGGTCCATGGCCCAAGTATAATGTAATGCTCATGGGATCAGACCAAACTTGGCCAGTAGTCTTCTTATCCCGGCGTCAAACTGGAATGATAGTGAATATCCCAGAGCAGAGAAAGTTTGCAAAATGAGGTAAGCGGTACTCACAATAGGCAGTAGTCTTCCTTGAAGGACTGGAAACAAACAGGATAGCCTTTGACGGCAACAGGTAAAGAAACCAGCGGTAAGGCAGTTCAAGGGTAAACCACTAGAATGGCCAGGCAGGCAGAGTTCGGCAACAGTAAGGCAGTCCAAAGATTAAAGGGATAAACAGGCAGAGTGGTCAGACAGGCAATGTTCAGCAACTGTATGGCAATCCAGTATTTAGGGGTTTAAGCAAGCAGAGAAGTCAGACAGGCAGAGTTTGTTAATAATGAGGCAATCCAGTAGTTTAGGGGTTAAGCAAGCAGAGTAGTCAGTTCAATAACGATATGGCAATCCAGTATACAATAATAACAATCACACCCCGGAGCACACAAAGTAACACCTATACTTGGGTAATGATAGGCAGAAAGTGAGCAACTTACATAAGCGCAGGATTCACGCCATAGGAGATCCTGGCCGACTTCAGAGTTAGAGGAGCGTGCAGCGATGACGTCACCGCCGCACGCAACAGAAGCCGACTCAGCCCTAGGCAATGAGCAGAGTAGCAGGCACCGCGTCCCTAGCAACAGCGTGACCGTTAAAGAGCTTACTTTAGCTCCATCTAACGTGAGCAAGAAATCATCTATCATAATCTTACTCATTGATTATATACAGTATTTTTGTGTTTCTTTTTTTGCTTTGAGGATTATTTAGATCATCTTTAGATCTTCTGATCACATCAAAGATCACCATTATTTAGATGGACATATCCTTTTCTTAATCACATTTTGTACTACATTTTATTCCTTTTCTGTGATATTTTTTGCATGCTTTGGGATGTATGTTTAGGGGAAAGGGTTTTTCTTTCCCAGTACTTAATTCAAGGAAACATGATGGGCTATCTTGGTTTGCCATCTATTGTGTGGCATTCTGCATTTTTGATTTTGTCATGCAGTTAGTCTGTTTGTCTTCCTATTAGCTGAGTTTTTATTCAGATTCTGGTTTGTATCAGACCTGTTATCAACCCAATTTCTCATCCATTGCGAATCTGGTTCTAAGAGGCTTATTGCATCTATCTTTGGATCCTTTCATTCATGGTTATTTTGTCTGCCTCAAAACATTTGTTTGTTAGCTTTTCTTCGGCTAGAGGAGTTGTAAACCTTTGTCTCTTCCTTGTTCTCTAATATGTCTTTTTTTATTTTGTTGGTTTTCTTGCCTAACCTGTAATTTATCCAAGAAGGTGTAGTTCCTACCTTGCGTCCTATCTATAGTAATTTTTGGGGAAATTATGGAAGATTTGCAAATAAGGGCAGGGGTTTACTGTTTCTAATCCTCATAGGATTTTTAGAGACAGTACAGTCATGGCCTTTATGTACTTTGAACTTGTTCTGTTTATTTAATCAGGTATTAGTTGAGCTCAATTTCAAGATTGTAGCTTAGTGCTGTTTGCATACCACCACTTGAGGATTTGTTTCCTTGGTGGGGGCAGATTTTATAAGACAGGTTCTTCAGTCGGTAGTTACTGGTAAATAGCTGCCTGCCCTTTGCCACCCTTTTCCATTGTGGACTACAGAGCTTGTGGGTATGGGTTCCCACAAGTAAGAATTTTTGTGGACTATCACCAACATAGAAAGAAAACATAATATATGCTTACCTGATAAAATATTTAATTTTTTTGCTGGTGATAGTCCATGAACCCACTGTTTTTCTAGTTTGCACCTCTTTACCCTACTATCTTTCCTACTTCTTCCTGCTTTCCTTGGCTATTCGTACTACTGGGAGAGAGAGGGAAGTGGGAGGGATACTGAACCCATTTTTTTTTTCTTTCATGATTCAAATAGAGCATGAAATTTTAAGCAACTTTCTAATTTATTCCTATTATCTATTTTTCTTCATTCTCTTGCTATCTTTATTTTAAAAGCAGGAATGTAAATCTTAGTAGCCAGCCCATTTTAGGTTCAGCACCATGGATAGCGCTTGCTTATTGGTGGCTTACATTTACCCACCAATAAGCAAGCATAACCCAGGTTCTCAAACAAATATGGGCCGGCTCCTATACATCACGTTCTGGATTTTTAAATAAAGATAGCAAGAGAACGAAGAAAAATTGATAATAGGAGCAAATTAGAAAGTTGCTTAAAATTGCATGCTCTATCTGAATCACGAAAGAAAAAAATTGGGTTTAGTGTCCCTTTAGTGTGGGGTACGTCCTGCAAAAAAAATGCAGTTAGCGACCGAGGATGTACCCCGTACGTCGTTGGTTTTTTAAAGCAGTGGAAGCGATCCTGATAGCTTCCAGTCGCTTTCATGTTATTGCAGTGATGCCTTGATATCGAGGCAGCCTGCAATAATGCTTCTTAGCCACCTGATGCAGAGAGAACCACTCTGTGGCCCTCTCGGCATCGGACATAGATGGCCATGATCGTTGGTGGGTGGGAGCCGATGTGGGAGGCGGGTGGGCGGCCATCAATGTAATCCAGGCGTAAGAGGGGGCGGGATCGTGAGCGGGGTCACCGGGGGTGCACAGGGATGCGCACGGGGGCGGCGGGAGGGTGCGTGTGCACGGGGGCTGTGGTCGGGAGCGTGCATGGGGCGGGAGCGGGTGGGAACACTATACTATGATACCTTTTTAGTAAATAAAGTGGTAGAGCGGAGGGTGAGAATTTTAATCTAAGGGATCTGGGAGGGGGTGGGGGCTGGTTTTTGAGGGGGAGCTACACTACAGAAAAATATAAAAAAAAAAAGCCAACATTTTATTGTAAACTGTCTGCCAGTACACAAGATGGTGCACAATAAAGTAGAGTGGAAGGGTTAGAGAGCAGAATATATGTGTTTTAAAAAAATAAAAAATAAAATAAAAAAACACACACAAAAAAAAATACCTTTTATTTTAGTATGTCAGACTTTCTGCCAGTACTTAAGATGGTGGGGACAATTGTGGGGTGGGGGAGGGAAGAGAGCTTCCTAATTAACCCCTTCACTGCAGGGTATAATACATGTGTGATGCGCAGCAGCATTTTGCGGCCTTCTAATTGCCAAAAACCAACGCCAAAGCCATATATGTCTGCTATTTCTGAACAAAGGGGATCCCAGAAAAGCATTTAAAACCATTTGTGCCATAATTGCACAAGCTGTTTGTAAATAATTTCAGTGAGAAACCTAAAATTGTGAAAAAGTAAAAGTTTTTTTGTATTTGATCACATTTGGCAGGGAAATGGTGGCATGAAATATACCAAAATGGGCCTAGATCAATACTTGGGGTTGTCTACTACACTACACTAAACCTAAAATTAACCCTGCAAGCTCCCTACAAGCTTCCTAATTAACCCCTTCACTGCAGGGTATAATACACGTGTGATGCGCAGCGTCATTTAGCGGCCTTTTAATTGCCAAAAACTAACGCCAAAGCCATATATGTCTGCTATTTCTGAACAAAGGGGATCCTAGAAAAGCATTTACAACCATGTGTGCCATAATTGCACAAGCTGTTTATAAATAATTTCAGTGAGAAACCTAAAATTGTGAAAAAGTGAACGTATTTTTGTATTTGATCGCATTTGGAGGTGAAATGGTGGCATGAAATGCAACAAAATGGGCCTAGATCAATACTTGGGGTTGTCTACTACACTACACTAAAGCTAAAATTAACCCTACAAGCTCCCTACATGCTACCTAATTAACTCCTTCACTGCTGGACATAATACACGTGTGGTGCGCAGTGGCATTTAGTGGCCTTCTAATTAAGAAAAAAGAAATGCCAAAGCCATATATGTCTGCTACTTCTGAACAAAGGGGATCCCAGAGAAGCATTTACAACCATTTGTGCTTGACATGTGCGTTTCGATTCGGAACGAATTGAAATTCGGACAAATTTCTTAAATTCAGAGATTCGGATTGATTTTGAATTTCTGAATTACGGTAGTACCGAATCAATCGAATAAATCCGAATTAGTTCGGATTTATTTGTTACATTCGGATGGCCATGGATTACACTAGTATTGTACAGTATATTAGGATATGTCACTCTGCTATGGGTTACACCTAATATACAGTACATAATACTAGTCTAATACACAGCACATCCCACCTAACACATACCGAAAAATACAGAAATTCCGAATTTCCGAACCGAACCAAATCCAGCTGAATTTATTTGAATCCGAATGAATCCAAAACAAATTCATTCAAATTTTTCCGAATTCGAATCGATCCAAACCGATATTCGAAAACATCCGAATCGATCTGAACCGAAACAAATTTTTCAGCCATGCACAAGTTTAATTTGTGCCATCATTTCACAAGCTGTTTGTAAATAATTTCAGTGAGAAACCTATAGTTTGTGAAAAAGTGAACGATTTTTTTTATTTGATCGCATTTGGTGGTAAAATGGTGGCATGAAATATACCAAAATGGGCCTAGATCAATACTTTGGGATGTCTTCTAAAAAAAAAAAAAATTTGGACAGAAAATGGAAAAGTGCAGTGGTTCTTAAGGGGTTCTTAAAGCTTTTGTTGTGGGTATCTTTGCCTTCTCCTGGTGTACAGGAAGTGAATTCCCACAAGTAAGAATTTTCGTGGACTATCACCACCAAGAAAGAATGGATTTTATCAGGTAAGTATAAATTATAAATTAGAGCAAGGAGTCTCTAATAGAAGTGCACAAATGGATAATAGATAATAGTCCAGAAGCAGCGAATAGCACATCCAATCAGGCAGCACTCTTGGAAACAGATACGGAGAGAGGAACCTGTGGGTACAAAAAACAGAGGCGCCTCATGGAACAATATCGTCTTGCACAAAAGAGGAGACAAAGCAAACAAAGCAGCCCACAGCGGGGGTTACTCACAAGGAAGGCGGCACAAACGTGTGCCTCACAGCACAGGACGGGACCTTATGTCGCCCGACAGATGATAACACAGGAACCTGCATGTGGAAACCGGTGACCAATCAGCGATGACCCAGGACCAACATCACAGTGGGAGCCGTCAGGGGGATAGCCAGTCACAGAAGTAATAACCCGGCGGTTTGAGTGACAGATCAGCAAACCAGGCAACAAAAGCCAAACGTAGAGCAGGTGATAAAAACTCAACAATTTAATGAGGTATATAAAAGTTAAAATAAGACAGCATACAGCAACGCATTTCTCGACCTTCAGGTCGTTTCATCAGGCTGTTACTAATCATTAAAAGCCTGCTCTACTTATGACGACCCTAAACCAATCACAGGCCAGAACCATTCACACACCCCCCAGCTGAAACGGACGTGACTAAATAGACGTAACTATCGCACATAGACAGTAATTGACAGCCAGTAAGGTGGGTGTGCGAATAGCATGAGCTGTGGTTGGAGGGATTATTAAAATAAGATCGAAATTCATTATACATAGAATAATAGCATCTATATAAATATGCCAAGTATACATACCACTCATGTCAGAACAACAAATAAGATATCACAATGATATAAACAGATGGCGAACCTATAGTGTATCTGTGAATCTGCAATTGATCGCATGCATGATCCAAATCAGTAAGGCTCAACAATGGCCAGTAATGATGTCGGCAACAAAAACATTTGCAGATCAGAGAATATATATTAGCGATATGAAATTAAATGTTGGCCTGCATCACACCTGAACATGTTAACAGACAAATTAAATCATTATAAATTAAATAATAAAAACAGTGTTATAATATTTTCTACTACCAAATAAAATTAGAACTCATAATAAATATGATTTAAATTAGACCCTTATAGCCCAGTATAATCATTAATACAACCTACAGTAGCTAAACCATTGGCATTAACATACATTGATTGTATTATAACAATACATAATAAAAATATTATTTGAATTGGATAACAGCTAGACTGTTGGCATTAGCATACATTGATATTAATAGAATTATATTAATGCCTATATTAATAGTAGAATAGTAAATAGACCTATACTAATAGGTCCTTACTTGGACCAAGCTAAATCCTATGGTAAGACCAAACCTAACTACAAACCTATAAAATAAATAAAAAATAATCATCAGAAAATAAATATGTTGCAGTAATTGCAAGGATCAATAGTACAAACATAGACACACAGACAGATACAAAGAGATACATCTGTCTTTGTCTGCACGTATATACTCTATGGAAGTTACAGACAAAGGGAGAACACCAAAATATAGCTAACGAAATGCAGCCAAATCAACACCAGGCCATCAGGATGCATGCTTTTGAGTATGTGAATCCAGTATGTCTCCCTTTGTCTGAGTCTGAAAAACCGATTATATAAATGAGATTTAGGTATATGCTCTATGGGAGTTACAGAGAAACAATTAGTGTCACCATTGTGGACATTATTACAATGCCTAGAGACACTATGATATCTATAATTATTCTTCATGTTGCGCTGGTGTTCAAACCACCTTGTGCTGAACCGCCTACAGGTGCGCCCCACATATTGTACCCCACAAAAGCAGGAAAGTAAATAGGTCACATGGTCAGAAGCACAAGAGACATGGCCAATAATAGTATAAGATCTATTGGTGACATTAGACTGAAAAGTTTTTTGCTTATTAGTGATAAAGTGACACATCTTACATCTACTTACTCTACACCTAAATAAGCCAGGGGGTAACGAACTTAGCACGGATTTAATGGAAGAGGGCAATTTCCTATTGTTCCATGAGGCGCCTCTGTTTTCTGTACCCACAGATTCCTCTCTAAGTATAAATTATGTTATTTCGTAGAGGTATGACAAATTGTCTTGACATAGTAAAAATGATCAAAGAAAAACAAAGTGTTTCATTAAAATTTAAACATTTCACCAAATGTAATTTTTTTTTTTAACACCTCCTCAGTTATCCCTTTTTTTTTTCTTCAATTGCTCTATTAAGAATCCAAGTATGTTACATTGTATTAAAACAGTGTTACAGTATAAATTGCGAACAATATTGTTAACAGGAATGGTCGTTATTTTACATGAATTCTTAGTTTTACATTTTGTTGATAAACATAAACAATAAACATTAAAATTTTTGTGTCTTTTATTTCTATGAAACGTTACATAAAACCGTACTTATGTTTTTATAAAGTGTTTGTTTGTAATTTGTATGTAAGAGGTGTGTATATGTGTGCTCTAAGAATTTTGGGGGGTGTTGTTAGTGAGATCCTTTAAATGCTGTTCCCAGGTGATCTGTAGTTCGATAAAGGGTTACCTGTTCCCAGTTTTGAAAAAGCTGTACTCTTCTAGTTCGATTAAGTTTGTTACTTTGTGTCTCCACATCTCTTGATTTGGCACTCTGTAATTAATCAATCAATCAATGGCTTAGTCAGGGCCCTAAAATTTCTAGTGGCGGCCCTGCAAGTACTTTAATATTAAGTTACTACAACCTCTCTAACAACTGTTGCAAAAAGCCATTCTCTAATTGTGGTCTTTTATATAAACTGCTACTGGTTGTGACAGAATATTGAAGCCTAAAATGGACCCAACAGAATTGGCAAATCACATTGTCAACTTATGTCAGGGTGTTGATTTGTTAACACAAGGTTTGCATAATCTGCAGACTGAGAATCAAATTTTAAAAGACATATTTAAAGAGACAGTAACCTCACATTTGCAACTTCCTAATACACCTGAACCCTGTGTAAGTCCACCTGAAAAATTCTATTGGGGGCCGACAGCAATTCAGGGAATTTAAAAATGCATGCATGTTACTCTTCACATTGAAACCTTAAATCTACTCAACTGATAAAATTAAAGTGTGTACTGTTATTTCTTATTTATGAAGAGAACCATGTATTTGGGCAAATAACTTCTTTAAAATCTCAGATGAGATATTAAATTCTATAGATAATTTTTTCAAGGCTATGAGTCTTTTATATGAAGATACTGATAAGCAAATTACTGCAGAGACCGCTTTAAGAGCCCTCAAACAAGGGAAAAGACCAGTGGAAGATTTCATTGTAGATTTCAAAAGATGGGCATCTGACTCACAATGGAATAATCTCTGCCTAAGGAATCAGTTCCGCCTAGGACTCTCAGAAACACTAAAAGATGAATTATCTATAACAGATTTGCCAGCAACCCTTGAAGAGTTAATAAAATTATCAATAAAAATGGACAGACGTATAAGAGAGCAACAGGCAAAAATATCTCATCTGGACTTATATAAAAAAAAGGCATCTCTACAACCAGCCTGTCATCCAGTCAGGTCTTAGGGGTCTATTTATTATTGTGCAGACGGACATGGGACGATGTAACATATCATGTCCGCCGCACATCGAGGCTCGCCGGAAACACGGGGCATCAAACTCATTAGGGAGCTTGATAAATTAACCTCTTACACTGAACCAATGGAAATTGGAGTTCTTAAAAGACCTTTGTCTTCTGAAGAGAAAAGAAAACGTAGAAAATTAAACTTATGTTTATATTGTGCAAGCAAGGAACATGATGTTAATCAATGTCCTACATTAAAGAAAAAGAAACCTGGTAAGACTCTTAACCCATCAATTCTTCACTTACTGTACTCTTCCCTTATATGTACAGTGGGACCAAAATCACTTACCACTTGATGCAATGATTGACTCTGGTGCATGTAGTTCTTTTATTGATGTTAACCTTGTACACAAAAATAAAATATCCATCATTAAAAAAATAAACCCCATACATGTCAAAGTTATTGATGGATCATCTGTCTCTACAGGTCCCATCACCCATCATACAGTGCCACTTCTAGTAAAGACTGTATCTGGTCACACTGAATACCTTACATTCGATATTATACCATCTCCCTTGTTTCCCGTAATTGTAGGCATAACCTAGTTAAAATTACATCAACCTCACATTCAGTGGCACAACAACACTAATATTCTAAATTTGTCTTACTGCAAGGGAACATGTTATCCCCATACTTCACTATTACAGGTCACAGAGAACACCCTGCCAAAAAATACATTGAATTATCTGATGTCTTTGATAGAAAGGAGGCAGAAACATTACCACCCCACAGAAACTATGACTGCCCCAATTATTTACTACCTGGTTCTACTGCTCCATATGAGCATATTTATCCTCTCTCTGAACCAGAGCTTTTTCATGTTAAAGGGACCCAAAATTTTTCTTTTTTTTTATAATTTATCTTTATTCGATATCCAATATTGTAACACAATAAATCATATCACATACAAAATTCCATTACGCCTCGCAGGGCGTTTTGCTGATCATTGAAACGAAATAGAAAAAAGTGAGAAAAGGAACATCATATTTTAACATTTCATATCAAACAGTACAATCATAAAAGAGAAAGTTCCAATTTTTCCTAGTTACCTTATTGATTTTTTTCTGATTTTCTTGAGCGATAGTTAGTATTGATCATACTAAGTATTGATCATACTAAATGACTTTAAACAACCCCAAGAGGATTTGTGGGGGGGACGAGAGAATAGGAGGAAAGGAAAAAAGGAAAAAAAAAAAAAACAACGTAACCCCTGTGCAGCCAAAATAGGGAGTAGTAAGGAGGAATTTATAAGATTAACTACTGGGTATGTTAGTTTTATGATAAGCGAGATTGAAGTTACCATATTGTTCTGAATATCTAAATGGGTATATTAGATCAACTATTTCTTTCTTTGAGAATTTTTTTTATAAATGATGACCATTTCAGAAACAAATTGCAAATGTCTCGGGTATCATGTAAATTTGTATTGTATTGTTCCAGTATACATTGTTTTTTCAGCAGTTCCTGATCTCTGAGATACTAGGTGTCGAAGGTTCTTTCCATTTTTTGAATATTAAGTATCTGGTTGCTAGAGTGGCAAAGTTAGCAATTTTTTTCATACTGGAAGGAATTCTTCCTTCTATTCTAAGAAATACAATACTTGCATACAAAAAAAAACAGGTGAGAGATCCCCACCTTTTTATTCAACCAATATTCTAGTTTAATCCACACCGATCTGATCTTTGGGTAATCCCATAACATATGCTTAAGGTTGGCTGCGTTTAATGAGCATTTATTAAAATGAGGATTCCCACATTTATGTCCCTTATCGGGTGTAAAATATGTCATGTGGAGGAGTTTAATGTGGGATTCTCTCCATGTAGAGGAGAGAGTGGTTCGACTACCTTCCATAATAGATGTTTGTATATTACAACCTTCCATTGGAACCGATACTAAGACCGGAGCCCAATTGGACTCAATTTTAGTTATATTGCTAGGACCTTTGCATGAATTCAGTATTTGATAGCAGGGAGAGATTGAAATTTGCCCGTTTTTCACTAGTGTCAGCCAATTATCTAGAGCTTCCAATGACCAGTTCAAACCAGAGTCATTTATTAGCTTCCAGGCATAATGTCTTGCCTGCAAGTAGGCATAAAAGTCCTTCTGGGGGAGTTCGTAATCCCTTCTGAGGTCCGCAAACATTTTAATACATCTCCCTGTTATGTCCACTAGTTGAATCACCTTTTCTAGACCAACACCTTGCCATCTTTGAAAAAGTGACGATTGTAGACCTGCTTGAAATTGAGGGTTCCCTTTTAATGGTAAATACTTAGAGACCTTCCCATCTATTTCTAGTATATTGCAAATCTTCAACCATGCCTTAATTGGATTAAATATAGATCTGAGTTTTTTTTATTTCCGTTGGGATTTCTCTGAGTTTTATATGTATAAATGCTATAGGGAGATATGGAAAGGTCATATCGTTTTCTAGCTCGTTATCCGTTACGTAATCTTTAAAACATATCCAGTCCGTTACTATGCGAGCTAAGAATGCTAAATTATATAGCTGAAGATCCGTTAAAGCAGAGCCCCAAATTTTTTTGGGTAAGCAGAGTTTTGCCAATGAAATTCTAGGTTTTTTACCTTGCCAGATAAATTTTCTCAGAGCCGTGTTTAAAATCTTAAAGGGACACTGTACCCAAAAATTTTATTTCGTGATTCAGATTGAGCATGAAATTTTAAGCAAATTTCTAATTTACTCCTATTATCAAATTTTCTTAATTCTCTTGGTATCTTTATTTGAAATGCAAGAATGTAAGTTTAGATGCCGGCCCATTTTTGGTGAACAACCTGGGTTGTCCTTGCTGATTGGTGGATAAATTCATCCACCAATAAAAAAGTGCTGTCCAGAGTACGGAAACCAAAAAAAAGCTTAGATGCCTTCTTTTTCAAATAATGATAGCAAGAGAACGAAGAAAAATTGATAATAGGAGTAAATTAGAAAGTTGCTTAAAATTGCATGCTCTTTCTGAATTACAAAAGAAAAAATTTGCGTTCAGTGTCCCTATAATGTCTTTCCATTTCAGGAATACTGCGATGTTTTGACAAATGTAAATAATTTTCAGGAACTATACCATTTTATACAAAGCAATACAGGGAGTGCAGAATTATTAGGCAAGTTGTAGTTTTGAGGATTAATTTTATTATTGAACAACAATCATGTTCTCAATGAACCCAAAAAACTCATTAATATCAAAGCTGAATAGTTTTGGAAGTAGTTTTTAGTTTGTTTTTAGTTATATCTATTTTAGGGGGATATCTGTGTGTGCAGGTGACTATTACTGTGCATAATTATTAGGCAACTTAACAAAAAACAAATATATACCCATTTCAATTATTTATTTTTACCAGTGAAACCAATATAACATCTCAACATTCACAAATATACATTTCTGACATTCAAAAACAGTGTCCCTATAATGTCTTTCCATTTCAGGAATACTGCGATGTTTTGACAAATGTAAATAATTTTCAGGAACTATACCATTTTATACAAAGCAATACAGGGAGTGCAGAATTATTAGGCAAGTTGTAGTTTTGAGGATTAATTTTATTATTGAACAACAATCATGTTCTCAATGAACCCAAAAAACTCATTAATATCAAAGCTGAATAGTTTTGGAAGTAGTTTTTAGTTTGTTTTTAGTTATATCTATTTTAGGGGGATATCTGTGTGTGCAGGTGACTATTACTGTGCATAATTATTAGGCAACTTAACAAAAAACAAATATATACCCATTTCAATTATTTATTTTTACCAGTGAAACCAATATAACATCTCAACATTCACAAATATACATTTCTGACATTCAAAAACAAAACAAAAACAAATCAGTGACCAATATAGCCACCTTTCTTTGCAAGGACACTCAAAAGCCTGCCATCCATGGATTCTGTCAGTGTTTTGATCTGTTCACCATCAACATTGCATGCAGCAGCAACCACAGCCTCCCAGACACTGTTCAGAGAGGTGTACTGTTTTCCCTCCTTGTAAATCTCACATTTGATGATGGACCACAGGTTCTCAATGGGATTCAGATCAGGTGAACAAGGAGGCCATGTCATTACATTTTCTTCTTTTATACCCTTTCTTGCCAGCCACGCTGTGGAGTACTTGGACGCGTGTGATGGAGCATTGTCCTGCATGAAAATCATGTTTTTCTTGAAAGATGCAGACTTCTTCCTGTACCACTGCTTGAAGAAGGTGTCTTCCAGAAACTGGCAGTAGGACTGGGAGTTGAGCTTGACTCCATCCTCAACCCGAAAAGGCCCCACAAGCTCATCTTTGATGATACCAACCCAAACCAGTACTCCACCTCCACCTTGCTGGCGTCTGAGTCGGACTGGAGCTCTCTGCCCTTTACCAATCCAGCCACGGGCCCATCCATCTGGCCCATCAAGACTCACTCTCATTTCATCAGTCCATAAAACCTTAGAAAAATCAGTCTTGAGATATTTCTTGGCCCAGTCTTGATGTTTCAGCTTGTGTGTCTTGTTCAGTGGTGGTCGTCTTTCAGCCTTTCTTACCTTGGCCATGTCTCTGAGTATTGCACACCTTGTGCTTTTGGGCACTCCAGTGATGTTGCAGCTCTGAAATATGACCAAACTGGTGGCAAGTGGCATCTTGGCAGCTGCACGCTTGACTTTTCTCAGTTCATGGGCAGTTATTTTGCGCCTTGGTTTTTCCACACGCTTCTTGCGACCCTGTTAACTATTTTGAATGATAAGAACAGCACAGAGGTGTCAGATTAAAAATCCCTTTATTTAGAACATGGGGAACAACAATGAACACAATGAACACAACGTTTCGGGGCGGTCCCCTTAATCATGTTGTAAACGTTGTGTTCATTGTTGATCCCCATGTTCTAAATAAAGGGATTTTTAATCTGACACCTCTGTGCTGTTCTTACTATTTGATTGTGGGCTTGGCAGTGGCCCACGGATGTGTCAGTTTTCCGGGTTATAGTGCTGGTTCCTGTTGGGATTTTGTAACTATTTTGAATGAAACGCTTGATTGTTCGATGATCACGCTTCAGAAACTTTGCAATTTTAAGAGTGCTGCATTCCTCTGCATGATATCTCACTATTTTTTACTTTTCTGAGCCTGTCAAGTCCTTCTTTTGACCCATTTTGCCAAAGGAAAGGAAGTTGCCTAATAATTATGCACACCTGATATAGGGTGTTGATGTCATTAGACCACACTCCTTCTCATTACAGAGATGCACATCACCTAATATGCTTAATTGGTAGTAGGCTTTCGAGCCTATACAGCTTGGAGTAAGACAACATGCATAAAGAGGATGATGTGGTCAAAATACTCATTTGCCTAATAATTCTGCACTCCCTGTAATAATAATGAAAGAGGAAGATTTTGCCAATTTTTCATTACACCTATTATTCTTTCCATTATCGGAGTTACATTAAGACTATACCATTGTTCTGGGTTCAATGAAATTATAATACCCAAGTATTTAAATGAGTCCTTAACAATTTTAAAGGGTATATTTTCCCAAGATTGATTAGTCTGTTTTATCCATAATAATTCGGACTTAGTAGTATTTACTTTATAACCCGAAAATGAGCTAAATTGATTAATATTTAGCAACAACTTTGGTAGATTTATCTGAGTATTCCTTATGTAAATTAAAATTTAATCAGCATACAGAGCCATCTTAAGCTCTTTTTTCCCTATTTTGATACCTTCCATGTTTTGTCTGATTAAAATCGCAAGAGGTTCGATTGCAATATCGAAAAGTAAAGGGGAGAGAGGGCATCCCTGTCTTGTGCCTCTAGCTAAGCTTATGTCTGTTGATAGTCTGCCATTAACCAATTAACCACCAACCTTGTATGGGCTTTATTTAGAGAATTGACCTTTAAACCCAATTTGAGATAGAGTATGAAAAAGGTGATCATAATGAACTGAATTGAATGCTTTTTCAGCGTTGATTGCAAAAACTGTCATATCTGGGTTATCCTGTCCCCCCTCCTGGACCTGCTTTGTTTCTGTTTTGAAATAATCAATAGTAAGGAATAGCTCCCATATTTTAGCCGAGGAATTCCTATGTGTTAAGAATCCAGCTTGATTTTTATAAATTATAGACGGGAGGAGAATTTGTAATCTAAAAGCCAAAATTGAGGTCATCAGTTTATAATTTGTGTTTAACAAAGCTATTGGTCTGTAAGGTTCTTTCTGGGCTGGATCTTATCCTGGTTTTAAAATAAGAGTGGTATAAGAGGGCGCAAAGTTAGGAGAGGCCGGGTTGCCTTCGATATACTTGTTATTAAATAATGTGGTTAAATATGGAGCAATAGATGATGATAGTATTTTATAAAATTCATTAGGCAAGGCGTCAGGACCTGCAGCCTTATTGGTGGGAATGTCCTTGATACCTTTAATAACCTCTGCCTCAGTGATAGGGGAATTCAACATTACATTTAATTCTTCTGTTATATTTGGACAGGAAATCTTTTTCCAGAAGTCTGCACGTTCCGTCTTATTTGATAATTTTAAAGAATAAAGAGTTTGATAGTAATCAGCAAAAATATTTAAAATATCTTCTGGCTTTGTAAATAACTTCTGAATGAATTAAATCAGCACTGAGCCTTTATCTTGCTTAACTATCGCCTAGATTTAGAGTTCTGCGTTAGCCATCAAAACCAGCGTTAGGGGGTCCTAACGCTGGTTTTTACCGCCCGCTGGTATTTAGAGTCAGTCAGGAAAGGGTCTAACGCTCACTTTCCAGCCGCGACTTTTCCATACCACAGATCCCCCTACGCCAATTGCGTATCCTATCTTTTCAATGGGATCTTTCTATTGCCGGTATTTAGAGTCTTGGCTGAAGTGAGCGGTAGACCCTCTACCGACAAGACTCCAGCCACAGAGAAAAGCCAGGAGTTAAGAGTTTTCTGGGCTAACGCCGGTTCATAAAGCTCTTAACTACTGTGCTCTAAAGTACACTAACACCCATAAACTACCTATGTATCCCTAAACCGAGGCCCCCCCCACATCGCCGCCACTCTATTAATTTTTTTTAACCCCTAATCTGCCGACCGCACACCGCCGCAACCTACATTATCCCTATGTACCCCTAATCTGCTGCCCCTAACACAGCCGACACCTACATAATATTTATTAACCCCTAATCTGCCCCCCCAACGTCGCCGCTACCTACCTACAATTATTAACCCCTAATCTGCCGACCGGACCTCACCGCTACTCTAATAAAGTTATTAACCCCTAATCCGCCTCACTCCCGCCTCAATAACCCTATAATAAATAGTATTAACCCCTAATCTGCCCTCCCTAACATCGCCGACACCTAACTTCAAGTATTAACCCCTAATCTGCCGACCGGACCTCGCCGATACTATAATAAATGTATTAACCCCTAAAGCTAAGTCTAACCCTAACACTAACACCCCCCTAAGTTAAATATAATGTTTATCTAACGAAATAAAATAAATCTTATTAAATAAATGAATCCTATTTAAAGCTAAATACTTACCTGTAAAATAAACCCTAATATAGCTACAATATAAATAATAATTATATTGTAGCTTTTTTAGGATTAATATTTATTTTACAGGCAACTTTGTATTTATTTTAACCAGGTACAATAGCTATTAAATAGCTACCTAGTTAAAATAATTACAAAATTACCAGTAAAATAAATCCTAACCTAAGTTACAATTAAACCTAACACTACACTATCATTAAATAAATTAAATACAAATACCTACAAATAAATACACTAACTAAAGTACAAAAAATAAAAAAAAGAACTAAGTTACAAAAAATAAAAAAATAATTTACAAATATTATAAAAATATTACAACAATTTTAAGCTAATTACACCTACTCTAAGCCCCCTAATAAAATAACAAAGCCCCCCAAAATAAAAACATGCCCTACCCTATTCTAAAATAAAAATTGTAAAGCTCTTTTACCTTACCAGCCCTTAAAAGGGCCTTTTGCGGGGCATGCCCCAAAGAATTCTGCTCTTTTGCCTGTAAAAAAACATACAATACCCCCCAACATTACAACCCACCACCCACATACCCCTACTCTAACCCAAACCCCCCTTAAATAAACCTAACATTACCCCCCTGAAGATCTTCCTACCTTGAGTCGTCTTCACTCAGCCGAGCTGAATTCTTAATCCAATCCGGGCGATGTCTTCATCCAAGCGGGGGCTGAAGAGGTCCATCATCCGGCTGAAGTCTTCATCCAAGCGGGGGCTGAAGAGGTCCATCATCCGGCTGAAGTCTTCATCCAAGCGGGGGCTGAAGAGGTCCATCATCCGGCTGAAGTCTTCTATCAAGCGGCATCTTCAATCTTCTTATCTTCTTTCTTCCGGCTCCATCTTCATCCCGCCGACGTGGAACATCCTTACTCCATGACGAACTCCCGACGAATGAAGGTTCCTTTAAGGGACGTCATCCAATTTACAAAATTTACAAAAAGGATTAAAGCTAAACTCTTATATTACCTGTTATCTTAAGCATAGCTTTATACAACAATTTACTTGTCCTCTAATTATACAGCCGTGGTATAACATATTAAGACCTTATTTCAATGGAAAAGGTGAGCCCTTTCAAAGTGACAAATAGTTAATTTATCTGCAGTGCAGCAAGAATAGATCACATTAACTGATATTTATATTGCACAGACTTTTGGCTAATATTTATGCAGTTTTTATAAAGAAAAACAAGTGTCCCAATTTTTCAGGTAACCTTAAGAAAAGGAGCCTGGGGTGAATGAAACTATCAAAGCACCCTTGCTATGAATCTTCTAAGTATTTCAAGGCTCGTTGGGGTCCCAATGAACAAAAGACAAGCAAAGTCCTGAGCCACCCCAGTGCTGGTTCCAATTAAAGCCCTAGGAGATTGTAAAATAGTACCTTACCCACTCCGTGGGATCTGCACGCCAAGGCAGCTAACACAGCCGAGTAACGATTTCCAGAGTGACGAGACTCCGGGGCTCCCTCATGCAGCACCGGTGGGAGGGAGCAAGTAGATAGAACAAGCCGACTCCAAGGCTTAGGCAAGCACACACCCAGAGGCAAAAACACCTGCAACCACCAGGATCATGTAGAGATGAAAAACCACAGGTAAGCCACTATTGTGGCTCGGGAAGTTCTTGACTTAAATACTCAGCCGAATAGATGATAGACTTGTCAAGCCAAACTGCTGTAATAAACCCGCTCACGCAGCACTCGTGGGAATTGCGGGTAAATGGAGTAGCTTTTTCATGGAGCTAGCTGGGAAGGTCTTTCTGTGTCCCCCCTCTCACAGCATGCGTGGGAGGGGGAAAAGATTTGTACACTCGAGGATGAGGCTTCTCCCAGAAATGAACGTGGATATAAACAAAATTATTCAGTCCGTTAATTTGCTGCAATATGCAGCTCAGTGCATTAGTATGGCACTGCTAGGGTACCGGTAGCGAGGTAGAGTTGTTAAATGAGCCGCCCAAGGTCCAGGGTGTTCAGCACGAAGGTTTCTGCCAACAGCTCTTGCTAGGATCCGGAGAGCAAGCGTTACGTGACCTTACGCTTGTGCTCCTCCCACCAGCACCTCCCCTCAGAGCAAAACATTTTAAGCAACTTTCTAATTTACTCCTATTATCAGTTTTTCTTCGTACTCTTGCTATCTTTATTTGAAAAAGAAGGCATCTAAGCTAAGGAGTCAGCCAATTTTTGGTTCAGACACTGGACAGCACTTGTTTATTGGTGGTTGAATTTATCCACCAATCAGCAAGAACAACCCAGGTTGTTCACCAAAAATGGTCCGGCATCTAAACTTACATTCTTGCTTTTCAAATAAAGAGAATACCAAGAGAATGAAGAAAATTTGATAATAGGAGTAAATTAGAAAGTTGCTTAAAATTGCATGCTCTATATGAATCACAAAATAAAAAAAATGGGTTTAGTGTCCCTTTAAGAAATATCTGGAAGAAAATTAAAAAAAAAAAGGTTTCATAAGACACTCCACATCCCCTGTTTTTGAACGTAATAAGGATAATACTCTGAGACCCATCATAGATTATAGGGAACTTAAGAGTACTGTAAAAATAGGTACCCGCTTCCCTTAATACCAGAGTTAATTGAAAGTATGGCAAAAATTTACACCAAACTTGACCTTAGAGGTGCCTATTATCTAATAAGAATTAAAAAAGGTGATGAGTGGAATACAGCATTCCGAAACACATTATGTGCCATTTGGGTTATGCAATGCTCCGGCAACATTTCAGCATTTCATTAACTATGTTTTCAGAGACCTTTTGGATGTTTGCGTCATTGTTTACCTGGATGATATACTCATTTATTCCTCTAATCCAGAAGACCACTACGAGCATGTCCGCTGGGTTTTGTCCAGTTTACGCACTCATCAACTCTATGCCAAATTAGAGAAGTGCTTCTTTGACACACAAAGTATTTCTTTCCTTGGCTACCACATCTTGCCAAAAGGAATACAAATGGAAAATAAAAAAATTAAAGCTGTCTTAAATTGGATTGTGCCCACTTCCAGGAAAGCATTACAACAATTTATTGGGTTCCCCAAATATTACAGAAAATGTATAAATAATTTTTCTACTATTGCTAAACCTCTCACACCTCATTGGAGCCTCTACCAAGTTAATTTGGTCATCTGACGCACAGAATGCTTTTGAAACATTAAAGAGTAGATTTACCTCTTCTGCCATTTTACAGTTACCTGATCCCACTCAACAATATATCCTTGAAGTGGATGCATCCGAATACGCTATAGGAGCTATCTTGTCACAACAACGTTCACTTTCTCAACCCATCCAGGAGCATTTCAGTCACGTGTTTTGACCCCAGCTGAAATTAATTACCCCATCTGTGAAAAGGAACTTCTAGCCATTAAGGTGGCTTTTGAGACCTGGGGGCACCTTCTAGAGGGAACAAGTAAACCTATCATAATATATACCGATCACAAAAATCTAGAATACTTAGAGTCAAGTAAAACGCTATCTTCTAGACAGGTTCATTGGAGTCTCTACTTTGAGAGATTTGATTATGTTATTACATAGAGACCAGGTTCAAAAAATAAAAAAGCAGATTCACTCTCAAGACAATTTGTAGATGAAAATAAAGAACTTACAAAAAGTTCAATCATCCCCACCTCTCACATAATTGGTCTAACTCATCAACTCCTATTGGATTTACACGATTCACTTAAAGAAGATACCACTATTCCCCATTCACAGGTAGACATAGACGAGGATAACCTCTACTTCCATGCTGGGAAATTATACATTCCTCCACAGCTCAGAGAAAAGATTCTTATCATTACACATGAATCGGTCTTATTAGGGCATCCAGGGCTTTCCACGACCATTGACTTAATGAAGAGACACTATTGCTGGCCAGGAATGGATCAATGTATTACTGATTATGTAACCTCATGTCTCATATGTACACAATCTAAATCAGAAAGGCAACATCCTTATGGTTTATTGACATCTTTACCAATTCCTTCAAAACCATGGCAATCTATAGCCATTGATTTCATTGTTGAACTTCCTCCATCAAACCAACACAACATCATTATGGTAGTTGTGGATTATTTAACAAAAATTGATCACTTGATACCATTAACTCAATTACCCTCTGCCAGCAAAACAGCGATAGTCTTCTTGAACAATATTGTGAAATTACACAGACTCCCTAGTTCTATCATCTCTGATAGAGGGTCGCAGTTTACTTCCAAATTTTGGGCAGAACTCAGTAAAAAACTTAAAGTGCCATAAAACAGGTTAAGATCTGTACATATCCTAAAAGGGCTACCCTGCAACTCCCCTTAGAAGTAGCAAATGCCTTTAACAATTATTTTGTTGGATGCTCCACCACCCTGTTTGACAAACTAATAAATGGCACGCAAACTGAAACTACAAATGTGGATCAGGCCCAACTAAAACAGCAAAGACCCAATATAGAGAAGTTAAATTTTAGACCTGTACCCATCAATGTCATTAAGAAACCCCTTAATAATCTAAAAATGAAAAAACAGTCTGGACCTGATCAAATCCCAGCAATGCTATTGAAGCTCAGTGCGCTGGCAATTGCTAAACCTGTCACAACCCTAATTAACGAATCCTTGATGTCAGGATACATACCCAAACTTTGGAAAACTACAAGAGTAGTGCCTATTCATAAAAGTGGGGAGTTAACCTTGGTTTCTAACTATCACCCTATATCATTGCTCCCAGTATTGTCAAAAATCTTAGAAAAATGCAATTATGCATTATGCAATTATGCGAGTATTGCCAACATTCTAACTATCTGACCCCTGATCAATCAGGTTTTCACCCGAATCACTCCACTACAACTGCCCTCCTAAAAGTTTGAAACAACATCCAAACGGGCATGGAACAAGGAGACCTAACTGGAGCTATTTTCCTTGATTTTGCAAATGCCTTTGACACAGTAGACCACAACATAATACTGCTCAAACTAAAAAACTCTGGTATTGCTGATCGACTATTAACCTGGTTTCGATCATATGTATCGGATCGATCACAATATGTCTCCATTTCTGACAGTGACTCCCTCCCTCTCCCAGTCACGTGTGGTGTTCCCCAAGGTCCCATGATCTGCCTAATGTCTGCAAATCCTCAACTGTACACATGTATGCTGATTACAAAATTCCCATCTACGCATCAAAACAAAATCCAATTGCACACTGACCACAGTCCACTCTTTCAAATACTTGGGTATGTTGTTAGACCCTAATCTATCTTTTGGCCTCCACATAGGAAAACTTGCTAAACTTTATCCAAAACTAGGTGCCATGTACAGAAACAAATCTTGCCTCAGCCCTACAGTAAAGGAAAAGATTGTACAGCAAATGCTGATGCCTATCATGGATTATGGGGACGTAGTATACGCACCTGCACCGCTGTGATGAAGCAGCTTACTCTGTAAAAGAGTGCATTTGTTTAACACATGAAACACAGCTACTGAGACACTCATACAAAATTAGTACCTTGAAACTGTATAACAGTAGAACATAAAAAGTAATGGTGTGTAGCAAGCAGTAAGAGTTAACTTTAGAAATATGACTTGATTTAAAAAGTAACTCAAACCAAAAATGAACAAGCAGTTAATAGCTGGGTGAAACGTTATGTTGTACTATGGCTGCCACCTGTGAACTTGTCACTGAAATCATGCAGCAGTACAACCAGAACGCCTTTAGCCAGATAATAGGGTGTTAACACAGTTTCGCATAATAAAAGAAAAACTAATGGCAGATAATGAAATATGCTAGCCCAAAAATGTAGATGGAGAAAAAACAGCTCAGATAAACAGTCTGTATACACAAAGCGGTACCTGTGAGTAGTTTGGAAGTGGTTTGCAAACCGAGTAGCAAGAGAGCAGCCTGCGTGTCAGACACGGAGCAGTGAACAGCTGTGAGGCGGTATCGATGGCGTGTGACGTCACCGCAAGTAGATCCGGTTGGTAGGAACAGCTGAGCGATGTGCTGGCGGCCGTGGAGGAAGTGAACACAGGATCAGGCAGCAAAGGAAGGAAGTCAGGAGCCAATAGCGGTAAAGGTAGTCACCAGGCAATATCAGGCAGTTTAGTAAGGGAGGTGAAGGCACTTATAACTTCCAGCTAGTTAAGCTCTCTTAAAGGCACAGTACAAAAGGCAAATAAACCTGACAACCGCAAACTCACCTTAATAAACTTAATACATTGTATAACTCGTTCTGCCGCTTTGTGCTACAATGTAACTACAGGACCCACCATTGTGACATGCTAAAATAATTAAACTGTCTGTCGCTGGAATCCAGACGCACCCTCCATCTTTCCTGCCTTGTGTTTAAGAGCCTTTCTGGGAATGCTCTCCCCAGCTATTCCCACCTCCTATAACCTCCGATCCAGTACCAGCACATTATTTAGCTAGTCTCAATACAAAAAGAAAGCAGCTCGATCCTCCTTTTCCTACAGAGCACAACAATTATGGAATGACCTCCCTCACACTTTAAAAACTTCCCCAAGCCTAATATCCTTTAAGAGATACCTCTCTACATATCTCAAAACAGAATAGGCCTTTCATGGTTATATTTCCTACCTGTTCTATGTTAAATGTTTGCATATATTGTGTATTATTATTGTTTTTGTATTTTATTGTACACTATTGTAGCAATGCAATGTTTTGTGGACCCAGGACATACTTGAAAATGAGAGAAATCTCAATGTATCCTTCCTGGTAAAATATTTTATAAATAAATAAAATAAATATATTTACTGGCAACACACAGTTCCCCTAGACCGCAATGAAAAGCTGTCCCACCAACTTTACCCCAAAATACTGCCTAGTGCAGTTATTTTATTAAAAAATAAAGATGCTGCTACCTTTATTTTTTTTTAATAAAATACACTACACTGTATTTTAGGGGCATTTGGGGTACATTTCTAAAATTAACCAGATATCGGGGGGGAGATTCCATATGTGGTATATTTTTCAGCGCAGCTGCTGAAACCCACGTCGCCTGTAAGTTCACCTCGCACATCGGGTAAATCACATAACATGCGCCGCCATATGATAAAACTGGCAAGGTTCAGAAATGTGCGCAACTACACATTTCTGGCGTCGCCAGTAACTTATGCCAGTATATTGCACACTAAAAATATATAAGGGTACCCTTGCATTCCTATTGGCTGACAAATCAAATCAGCCAATAGGATGAAAGCTGCTAACATCCTATTGGCTGATTTGACTTTGAAGAATCGGCTGGTGATCGCATGAAGAGGACCTCCGTGACGCCTGGCTGACGATGAGGACTGACCACGCAGCCTCTGCCACCGGGATGAAGATAGAATATGGTCCAGTGATGGATGAAGATGTTTGGCCACTGGGATGAAGATGGATCACTGGACATCATCAATGGTGAGTACCAAATTTGGGGTTAGTGTTAGTTTTGTTTTTTTTTGTGTTTTTTTAAGATTAGTTTTTTTTTATTATTAATGGGCACAAAAAGAGCTGAATGCCCTTTAAGGGCAATGCTCATCTAAATGCCCTTTTTGGGGCAGGTTTTTTTTACTTAGATTTTTTTTATTTTGGGGGGTTGTGAGGTGGGGGTTGTAATGTTAGGGGGTAATTTGTTTATTTTATTTGCAAAAGAGCTGTTAACGTTAGGGCAATGTCCTACAAAAGGCCATTTTAAGGGCTATTGTTAGTTTATTTATAGATTAGGGTTTTTTTTTTTTGTGGTGGGTATTTTTTTAACGGGGGTTTTAGAATAAAGCTATTTTTTTATTTTGGATAATTTCGTTTTGTTTTGTTTTTTAATGTTAGCTTTTTTATTTTTTATAATGTTAGTGTTTTTTTTTGTAATGGTAGATTTTTAATTGTATTTGTAATGTTAGGATTTATTATTTTCTGTAATGTTAGTTTTTTTGTAATTTAGATTTTTTATTTTTTTGTAATTATATTTAAAAAAATGTAAGTAGCTCGTATACTTGTAATTTTATTTTACTGTATTTTATTTTGTGTTATGTTAGGGGGTGTTAGGTTAGGGGGTTATTAGTTTAATACTTTGCGTTGTGGGGGGATGGAGTATTAGGGGTTAATAGTTTAATTAGGTAGTTTGCGTTGTGGGGGATGGCGGTTTAGGGGTTAATAGGTTTATTAGGTAGTTTGCATTGTGGGGGATGGTGGATTAGGTAGTTTGTGTTTTGGGGGATGACGGATTAGGGTTTAATTTGTTTATTAGATAGTTTGCGTTGTGGGGGGTGGATGGTAGATTAGGGGATTATTTTGTTTATTAGGTAGTTTGCGTTATGAGGGGATGGCAGATTAGGGGTAATTTCTTTATTAGGTAGTTTGAGTTGTAGGGGATGGCAGTTTAGGGGTTAATAGGTTTATTAGGTAGTTTGCGTTGTGGGGGGATGGTAGATTAGGGGTTAATAGTTCGATTAGGTAGTTTGTATTGTGGGGGGATGGCAGATTAGGGGTTAATTTGTTTATTAGGTAGTTTGCGTTGTGGGGGGGATGGCGGATTAGGGGTTAATTTGTTTATTAGATAGTTTGTGTTGTGAGGGATGGTGGTTTAGGGGTTAATAGGTTTATTAGGTAGTTTGCGTATGTGGGGGGATGACGAATTAGGGGTTAATAGGTTTATTAGGTAGTTTGCATATGTGGGGGAATGGTGGATTAAGGGATAATAGTTTTATGAGGTAGTTTGCATTGTGGGGGCATGGCAGATTAGGGGTAATTTCTTTATTAGGTAGTTTGTGTGGTGGGGGATGGCAGTTTAGGGGTAGTGATGTCGCGAACCTAAAAATTTCGGTTCGCGAACGGAGGACTTGAACTTCCGCTACTTCCGGGCGAACCGCCATTGACTTCAATAGGCATGCAAACTTTAAAACCCACAGGGACTCTTTCTGGCCACAATAGTGATGGAAAAGTTATTTCAAGGGGACTAACACCTGGACTGTGGCATGCCGGAGGGGGATCCATGGCAAAACTCCCACGGAAAATTACATAGTTGATGCAGAGTCTGGTTTTAAGCCATAAAGGGCCTAAATCACCTAACATTCCTAAATTGTTTGGAATAACGTGCTTTAAAACATCAGGTATGATGTTGTATCGATCAGGTAGTGTAAGGGTTACGCCCGCTTGACAGTGACAGACCAAACTCCCCGTGTAACGCACCGCAAACAACCACAAACAGTCCATTTGCACAACCACGAGATAGATACATTTGATAGATAGATACATAGATTACATAGATCAATAGATGCAATATACATATGATAGATACGAATTACATAGATCAATAGATGCAATATACATTTGATAGATACGAATTACATAGATCAATAGATGCAATATACATTTGATAGATACAAATTACATAGATCAATAGATGCAATATACATTTGATAGATACGAATTGCATAGATCAATAGATGCTATATACATTTGATAGATACGAATTACATAGATCAATAGATGCAATATACATTTGATAGATACGAATTACATAGATCAATAGATGCAATATACATTTGATAGATACGAATTGCATAGATCAATAGATGCTATATACATTTGATAGATACGAATTACATAGATCAATAGATGCAATATACATTTGATAGATACGAATTACATAGATCAATAGATGCAATATACATTTGATAGATACGAATTACATAGATCAATAGATGCAATATACATTTGATAGATACAAATTACATAGATCAATAGATGCAATATACATTTGATAGATACGAATTGCATAGATCAATAGATGCAATATACATTTGATAGATACGAATTACATAGATCAATAGATGCAATATACATTTGATAGATACGAATTGCATAGATCAATAGATGCTATATACATTTGATAGATACGAATTACATAGATCAATAGATGCAATATACATTTGATAGATACGAATTACATAGATCAATAGATGCAATATACATTTGATAGATACGATTGATACATAGATTTGATAGATAAATAGATAGATTTGATAGATATATAATATTCCAGACAGAGAATTACAAAGACGTGCGGCCTGGGACCCATGGTAAGGTTACTTCCTTTTGCACAATCGAGTACAGGTTGGGGTCCGGGATTGCCTTTTGTGCAAAGAAATTGTGGCCAGGTACCTTCCACTGCAGTGTCCCCTATCAGGGGACGTGTATATGGCATGGATTTTAGGAACCGGGAGATGGAAAAAGATGCTTGGACACCCAGTACAGGTCGTTCTCCTTCAGCCTTTTTATACGAGGGTCCCCGACCCTCAACAGGCACGACAGCATGAAAGACCCCATATGCCATGACTTACTTTTGCACAATCGAGTACAGGTATGGCATCGATTTTAGGAACCCAGAGATAATTTTTAGGAACCTGGAGATGGAAAAAGATGTTTGGACACCCAGTACAGGTCGTTCTCCTTCAGCCTTTTTATACGAGGGTCCCCGACCCTCAACAGGCACGACAGCATGAAAGACCCCATATGCCATGACTTCCTTTTGCACAATCGAGTACAGGTATGGCATAGTTTTTAGGAACCCGCAGACAATTTTTAGGAACCGGGAGATGGAAAAAGATGCTTGGACACCCAGTACAGGTCGTTCTCATTCAGCCTTTTTATACGAGGGTCCCTGACCCTAAACAGGCACGACAGCATGAAAGACCCCATCTGCCATGACTTACATTTGCACAATCGAGTACAGGTATGGCATCGATTTTAGGAACCCGAAGATAATTTTTAGGAACCGGGAGATGGAAAAAGATGCTTGGACACCCAGTACAGGTCGTTCTCCTTCAGCCTTTTTATACGAGGGTCCCTGACCCTAAACAGGCACGACAGCATGAAAGACCCCATCTGCCATGACTTACTTTTGCACAATCGAGTACAGGTATGGCATCGATTTTAGGAACCCGGAGATTATTTTTAGGAACCGGGAGATGGAAAAAGATGCTTGGACATCCAGTACAGGTCGTTCTCCTTCAGCCTATTTATACGAGGGTCCCCAACCCTCAACAGGCACGACAGCATGAAAGACCCCATATGCCATGACTTACTTTTGCACAATCAAGTACAGGTATGGCATCGATTTTAGGAACCCGGAGATAATTTTTAGGAACCGGGAGATGGAAAAAGATGCTTGGACACCCAGTACAGGTCGTTCTCCTTCAGCCATTTTATACGAGGGTCCCCGACCCTCAACAGGCACAACAGCATGAAAGACCCCATATGCCATGACTTCCTTTTGCACAATCGAGTACAGGTATGGCATAGTTTTTAGGAACCCGCAGATAATTTTTAGGAACCGGGAGATGGAAAAAGATGCTTGGACACCCAGTACAGGTCGTTCTCCTTCAGCCTTTTTATACGAGGGTCCCCGACCCTAAACAGGCATGACAGCATGAAAGACCCCATCTGCCATGACTTACTTTTGCACAATCGAGTACAGGTATGGCATCGATTTTAGGAACCCGGAGATTATTTTTAGGAACCGGGAGATGGAAAAGATGCTTGGACATCCAGTACAGGTCGTTCTCCTTCAGCCTTTTTATACGAGGGTCCCCGACCCTCAACAGGCACGACAGCATGAAAGACCCCATATGCCATGACTTACTTTTGCACAATCAAGTACAGGTATGGCATCGATTTTAGGAACCTGGAGATAATTTTTAGGAACCGGGAGATGGAAAAAGATGCTTGGACACCCAGTACAGGTCGTTCTCCTTCAGCCTTTTTATACGAGGGTCCCCGACCCTCAACAGGCACGACAGCATGAAAGAACCCATATGCCATGACTTACTTTTGCACAATCGAGTACAGGTATGGCATCGATTTTAGGAACCCGGAGATAATTTTTAGGAACCGGGAGATGGAAAAAGATGCTTGGACACCCAGTACAGGTCGTTCTCCTTCAGCCTTTTTATACGAGGGTCCCCGACCCTCAACAGGCACGACAGTATGAAAGACCCCATATGCCATGACTTCCTTTTGCACAATCGAGTACAGGTATGGCATAGTTTTTAGGAACCTGGAGATAATTTTTAGGAACCGGGAGATGGAAAAAGATGCTTGGACACCCAGTACAGGTCGTTCTCCTTCAGCCTTTTTATACGAGGGTCCCCGACCCTAAACAGGCACGACAGCATGAAAGACCCCATCTGCCATGACTTACTTTTGCACAATCGAGTACAGGTATGGCATCGATTTTAGGAACCCGGAGATAATTTTTAGGAACCGGGAGATGGAAAAAGATGCTTGGACACCCAGTACAGGTCGTTCTCCTTCAGCCTTTTAATACAAGGGATAGATAATAGATAGATAAGACGGTTTTTAGGAACCGGGAGATGGAAAAAGATGCTTGGACACCCAGTACAGGTCGTTCTCATTCAGCCTTTTTATACGAGGGTCCCTGACCCTAAACAGGCACGACAGCATGAAAGACCCCATCTGCCATGACTTACATTTGCACAATCGAGTACAGGTATGGCATCGATTTTAGGAACCCGAAGATAATTTTTAGGAACCGGGAGATGGAAAAAGATGCTTGGACACCCAGTACAGGTCGTTCTCCTTCAGCCTTTTTATACGAGGGTCCCTGACCCTAAACAGGCACGACAGCATGAAAGACCCCATCTGCCATGACTTACTTTTGCACAATCGAGTACAGGTATGGCATTGATTTTAGGAACCCGGAGATTATTGTTAGGAACCGGGAGATGGAAAAAGATGCTTGGACATCCAGTACAGGTCGTTCTCCTTCAGCCTATTTATACGAGGGTCCCCGACCCTCAACAGGCACGACAGCATGAAAGACCCCATATGCCATGACTTACTTTTGCACAATCAAGTACAGGTATGGCATCGATTTTAGGAACCCGGAGATAATTTTTAGGAACCGGGAGATGGAAAAAGATGCTTGGACACCCAGTACAGGTCGTTCTCCTTCAGCCATTTTATACGAGGGTCCCCGACCCTCAACAGGCACGACAGCATGAAAGACCCCATATGCCATGACTTCCTTTTGCACAATCGAGTACAGGTATGGCATAGTTTTTAGGAACCCGCAGATAATTTTTAGGAACCGGGAGATGGAAAAAGATGCTTGGACACCCAGTACAGGTCGTTCTCCTTCAGCCTTTTTATACGAGGGTCCCCGACCCTAAACAGGCATGACAGCATGAAAGACCCCATCTGCCATGACTTACTTTTGCACAATCGAGTACAGGTATGGCATCGATTTTAGGAACCCGGAGATTATTTTTAGGAACCGGGAGATGGAAAAGATGCTTGGACATCCAGTACAGGTCGTTCTCCTTCAGCCTTTTTATACGAGGGTCCCCGACCCTCAACAGGCACGACAGCATGAAAGACCCCATATGCCATGACTTACTTTTGCACAATCAAGTACAGGTATGGCATCGATTTTAGGAACCTGGAGATAATTTTTAGGAACCGGGAGATGGAAAAAGATGCTTGGACACCCAGTACAGGTCGTTCTCCTTCAGCCTTTTTATACGAGGGTCCCCGACCCTCAACAGGCACGACAGCATGAAAGACCCCATATGCCATGACTTACTTTTGCACAATCGAGTACAGGTATGGCATCGATTTTAGGAACCCGGAGATAATTTTTAGGAACCGGGAGATGGAAAAAGATGCTTGGACACCCAGTACAGGTCGTTCTCCTTCAGCCTTTTTATACGAGGGTCCCCGACCCTCAACAGGCACGACAGCATGAAAGACCCCATATGCCATGACTTCCTTTTGCACAATCGAGTACAGGTATGGCATAGTTTTTAGGAACCTGGAGATAATTTTTAGGAACCGGGAGATGGAAAAAGATGCTTGGACACCCAGTACAGGTCGTTCTCCTTCAGCCTTTTTATACGAGGGTCCCCGACCCTAAACAGGCACGACAGCATGAAAGACCCCATCTGCCATGACTTACTTTTGCACAATCGAGTACAGGTATGGCATCGATTTTAGGAACCCGGAGATAATTTTTAGGAACCGGGAGATGGAAAAAGATGCTTGGACACCCAGTACAGGTCGTTCTCCTTCAGCCTTTTAATACAAGGGTCCCCGACCCTAAACAGGCACGACAGCATGAAAGACCCCATCTGCCATGACTTACTTTTGCACAATCGAGTACAGGTATGGCATCGATTTTAGGAACCCGGAGATAATTTTTAGGAACCGGGAGATGGAAAAAGATGCTTGGACACCCAGTACAGGTCATTCTCCTTCAGCCTTTTAATACAAGGGTCCCCGACCCTAAACAGGCACGACAGCATGAAAAACCCCATCTGCCATGACTTACTTTTGCACAATCGAGTACAGGTATGGCATCGATTTTAGGAACCCGGAGATTATTGTTAGGAACCGGGAGATGGAAAAAGATGCTTGGACACCCAGTACAGGTCGTTCTCCTTCAGCCTTTTTATACGAGGGTCCCCGACCCTCAACAGGCACGACAGCATGAAAGACCCCATATGCCATGACTTCCTTTTGCACAATCAAGTACAGGTATGGCATCGTTTTTAGGAACCCGGAGATAATTTTTAGGAACCGGGAGATGGAAAAAGATGCTTGGTCGGTCCTCCTACTTCAAATTTGGGGCACTGCGCGTGCAATCTACTGTGCCACCAGATATGAGTGGTGTGTTAAGTAGTACTATTCTTAACAGTTTAATCACTGTTATGTGCCTTTTTTTTGGTTTGTGTTTTGTAGCCACAGTGCGAGGCCAGAAAAATTAGGCATGTACAAATGCCTGAAAAATGAGCTATTGTTGCAGACGCTGCTGTAGCAGCGGCCAGAAAAATTTATGTTTGTTTGACAGTTAGAAAGTGCCCTAAAACATTGCGGCTTGAACCCTAGTTGTTGGCGGATAAGTCACGCAAGTCATCCGGCATTCGAAGATAAAATACAGCAGCGTGTGTACCATTTGTAGCCCAAGGCAGCTCATCTCATCAGGCCTTTTTTACTCTAATGTATCGCACAATGTCAGTCCCTTCGGGATCCATCCCTCATTCATTTTAATAAAGGTGAGATAATCAAGACTTTTTTGACCTAGGCGACTTCTCTTCTCAGTGACAATACCTCCTGCTGCACTGAAGGTCCTTTCTGACAGGACACTTGAAGCGGGGCAGGCCAGAAGTTTGATTGCAAATTGGGATAGCTCAGGCCACAGGTCAAGCCTGCACACCCAGTAGTCAAGGGGTCCATGGCTCCTCAGAGTGTCGAGATCCGCAGTTAATGCGAGGTAGTCTGCTACCTGTCGGTTGAGTCGTTCTCTGAGGCTGGATCCCGAAGGGCTGTGGCGATGCATAGGAGTTAAAAAGGTCCGCATGTCCTCCATCAACAACACGTCTGGAAAGCGTCCTGTTCTTGCCGGCGTGGGAGGAGGAGGATTACTTTCATCTCTTCCCCTGTTAGATTCCCGTTGTGCTGTGACATCACCCTTATACGCTGTGTAAAGCATACTTTTTAATTTATTTTTGAACTGCTCCATCCTTTCCGACTTGCGATAATTCTGTAACATTTCAGTCACTTTATGCTTATACCTGGGGTCTAGTAGCGTGGATACCCAGTACAGTTCATTGTCCTTCAGCTTTTTTATACGAGTGTCCCTCAACAGGCACGACAGCATGAAAGACCCCATTTGCACAAGGTTGGATGCCGAGCTACTCATGTCCCGTTCCTCGTCCTCACTGATCTCACTGAAGGTATCTTCTTCCCCCCAGCCACGTACAACACCACGGGTACCAGATAGGTGACAACAACGAGCACCCTGGGATGTCTAATGTGCTTGGTCTTCCTCCTCCTCCTCAAAGCCACATTCCTCCTCTGACTCCTCTTCCTCACAATCCTCTTCCTGCGTTGCCGCTAGTCCAGCAAGCAATGCTGATAAGGCTGTTTCTGGTGGTGATGGAGACAACAACTCTTCCTCTTCCTCTTCACACTCATCTACGGCCTGATCCAGCACTCTTTGCCGGGCACGCTCCAGGAAGAAAACAAATGGTATAATGTCGCTGATGGTGCCTTCGGTGCGACTGACTAGGTTTGTCACCTCCTCAAAAGGATGCATGAGCCTACAGGCATTGCTCATGAGCGTCCAGTAACGTGGCAAAAAAATCCCTAGCTCCCCAGAGGCTGTCCTAGCAGGCGGTTGAACATTAGGAGTGTTGAATTCCAACGTGTCGGGCTGTCGCAAATCAAGCGCCTCACTGGCAGGTTGTTTCGCCGCTGGATAACTGACAAGTGCGCCATGGCCGTGTAGGAACGCCTGAAATGGCCACACACCTTCCTGGCCTGCTTCAGAACGTCCTGTAAGCCTGGGTACTTATGCACAAAGCATTGTACAATCAGATTACACACATGTGCCATGCACGGCACATGTGTCAACTTGCCCAATTTCAATGCCGCCACCAAATTACTTCCATTGTCAGAAACCACTTTGCCGATCCCCAGTTGGTGCGGAGTCAGCCACTGATCCACCTGTGCGTTCAGGGCAGACAGGAGTGCTGCTGCGGTGTGACTCTCTGCTTTCAGGCAAGTCAACCCCAAGACGGCGTGACACTGCCGTATCTGGGATGTGGAATAGTACCTGGGGAGCTGGGGGGGTGCCGTTGATGTGGAGCAAGACGCAGCAGCATAAGAGGACTCAGCCGAGGAAGAGGTTATGGAAGAGGATGGAGTAGGAGGAGTAGAGGAGGTAGCAGCAGGTCTGCCTGCAAGTCGTGGTGGTGTCACCAACTCCTCTGCAGAGCCACGCATTCCATGCTTGTCAGCCGTCAGCAGGTTTACCCAATGCGCAGTGTAGGTGATATACCTGCCCTGATCATGCTTTGCAGACCAACTATCAGTGGTCAGATGGACCCTTGCCCCAACACTGTGTGCCAGACATGCCATTACTTCCTTTTGCACAATCGAGTACAGGTTTGGGATTGCCTTTTGTGAAAAGAAATTTCGGCTGGGTACCTTCCACTGCGGTGTCCCAATAGATACAAATTTTTTGAACGCCTCAGACTCCACCAGCTTGTATGATAAAAGCTGGCAGGCTAAGAGTTCAGACAAGCCAGCTGTCAGACGCCGGGCAAGGGGGTGACTTTGGGAAATTGGCTTCTTACACTCAAACTTGTGCTTGACAGACACCTGACTGTGGGCAGATGAGCAGGAACTGCTACAGAAGAGAGACTGAGTGGCGGATGGTTGAGAGGGGGCAAGGAGTACAGCAGTGGTTGACGTGGCTGAAGATGCTGGACCAGGAGGAGAATGGTGGCTTTGAGTTTGTGTGCTGCTTTTACTCATGTGTTCATCCCATCGGCGTTTGTGATGTGAGACCATGTGCCTTCGCAAAGCAGTTGTACCTAGGTGGGTGTTGGACGTCCCACGACTCAGTTTCTTTTGGCACAGGTTGAAAATGGCATCGCTGTTGTCAGAGGCAGACACACACAAAAATGCCACACTGCTGAGCTCTGCGATGACGGCATTCTGGTGGTGGCAACAGCATGCGTTGATTGGCGTGCTGTCTGGCTGACCCCGGGTGCCGATGCATGCTGTCTGACTGTGCCACTATCTCCTTGCGACGACCTCCCCCTGCTTCCAACTTGTCTCCTCCTCCTCCTCTCTGTCTCCCCATCTGAACTTTCCCCCTCTTCTTCTTCTCTTCTAGCATGCACCCACGTGACATCCACGGACGCATCATCATCAACCGCTTCACTTGTATCTGACAAATCAACAAAGGAAGCAGCAGCGGGTACAACATCACCATCATCATCACACCGTACGTCCATGTCTGTAATGCTGCCTGACTGAGACATATCACTGTTATCTACATCCTCTGTCAATGATGGTTGCGCATCATTCATTTCTTCCAACTGATGTGTCAATAACTCCTCTGACAGATCAAGTGAAGCGGCTGTGGTGCTAGTGTTGGTGGTGGTGGCAGGCAGGCGAGTGGCACTGGTCACTTGAGAGGTGCCCGAAGCTAAGCTGGAGGTGGATGGTGCGTCAAGGTTATGAGCGGAAGCTGTAGAAGATTGGGTGTCCTGTGTTAGCCAGTCAACTAGGTCCTCCTCAGAACTTTTCGCGTTCATGGCACGTGGCCCCTGAACACTGTGCATTATTGTAGGATCAAAGGGAATCACAGCACCACGACCAAGACGGCAACTGCGGGGTGGCCTGCCTCTGCCTGTCATTTTTTTTTTTTAAATGTAGACTTACACTACTATTAAACAAAATATGAGTGGTGCCACTGGGCAAGTGGGCACAGTATACGCTGTGAGCCTGACACAAAAAAGCAGACTGATGTTTCACAATCCAAAAAGTTTATTTTTTTTAAATGTACACTTACACTACTATTAAACAAGATATGAGTGGTGGCACTGGGCAAGTGGGCACAGTATATGCTGTGAGCCTGACACAAAAAAGCAGACTGATGTTTCACAGTCAAAAATGTTTATTTTTAAATATTTAAACTACTGTTACAACAAATATGAGTGGTGCCACTAACTTGGCAAGTGGGCCTGGCACACACGCTGGCAGGCAGGCAAATGCAATAAGATTACACTAGCAGACTGATGTTTCACAGTCCAAAAAGTTTTTCTTTTAAATACTACACTACTGTTACGACAAATATGAGTGGTGCCACTAACTTGGCAAGTGGGCCTGGCACACACGCAGGCAGGCAGGCAACTTCAATTAGATTACTCTAGCAGACTGATGTTTCACAGTCAAATTTTTTTTTTTTATAAATATTTACACTACTGTTATAACAAATATGATTGGTGGCACTTAGCAAGTGGGCCTGGCACACACGCTGGCAGTCAGGCAACTGCAATTAGATTACACTAGCAGACTGATGTTTCACAGTCAAAAACGTTATTTTTTTAAATATTTACACTACTGTTATAACAAATATGAGTGGTGCCACTAACTTGGCAAGTGAGCCTGGCACACACGCTGGCAGACAGGCAACTGCAATTAGATTACACTAGCTGACTGATGTTTCACAGTCAAAAAAGTTTTTTTTTTAAATATTTACAATACTGTTATAACAAATATGATTGGTGGCACTAGTTGGCAAGTGGGCCTGGCACACACGCTGGCAGGCAGGCAACTGCAATTAGATTATGCTAGCTGACTGATGTTTCACAGTCAAAAAAGTTTTTTTTTTAAATATTTACACTACTGTTATAACAAATATGATTGGTGGCACTAGTTGGCAAGTGGGCCTGGCACACACGCTGGCAGGCAGGCAACTGCAATTAGATTATACTAGCTGACTGATGTTTCACAGTCAAAAAAGTTTTTTTAAAATATTTACAATACTGTTATAACAAATATGATTGGTGGCACTAGTCTGCAAGTGGGCCTGGCACACACGCTGGCAGGCAGGCAGGCAACTGTAATTAGATTGCACTAGCAGACTGATGTTTCACAGTCAAAATGTTTTTTTTTTTTTAAATATTTACACTACTGTTACAACAAATATGAGTGGTGCCACTAACTTGGCAAGTGGGCCTGGCACACACGCTGGCAGGCAACTTCAATTAGATTACACTAGCAGACTGATGTTTCACAGTCAAAAAAGTTTTTTTTAAAATATTTACACTACTGTTATAACAAATATGATTGGTGGCACTAGTTGGCAAGTGGGCCTGGCACACACGCTGGCAGGCAGGCAACTGCAATTAGATTACACTAGCTGACTGATGTTTCACAGTCAAAAAAGTTTTTTTAAAAATATTTACAATACTGTTATAACAAATATGATTGGTGGCACTAGTTGGCAAGTGGGCCTGGCACACACGCTGGCAGGCAGGCAACTGCAATTAGATTGCACTAACAGACTGATGTTTCACAGTCAAAAAAGTTTTTTTTTTTAAAATATTTACACTACTGTTACAACAAATATGATTGGTGGCACTAGTTGGAAAGTGGGCCTGGCACACACGCTGACAGGCAGGCAACTGCAATTAAATAACACTAGCAGACTGATGTAAAAGTTTTTTTTTAAAAAAATTTACACGAATGTTACAACAGATATGAGTGGTGGCACTGAGGAAGTAGGCACAGTATATGCTGTGAGCCTAACACACAGACTGGCACTAGTGGCAGGCTGGCCTCGCAACTAAAATTAAATAACACTAGCAGACTGATGTAAACGTTTTTTTTAAAAAAAATTACACTAATGTTACAACAGATATGAGTGGTGGCACTGAGGATGGAAGTAGGCACAGTATATGCTGTGAGCCTGACACACAGGCTGGCACTAGTGGCAGGCTGGCCTGGCAACTAAAATTAAATAACACTAGCAGACTGATGTAAAAGTTTTTTTTTTTTTTTAAATTACACTAATGTTACAACAGCTATGAGTGGTGGCACTGAGGATGGAAGTAGACACAGTATATGCTGTGAGCCTGACACACAGGCTGGCACTAGTGGCAGGCTGGCCTGGCAACTAAAATTAAATAACACTAGCAGACTGATGTAAAAAAAAAATGTAAAAAAAATTTACACTAATGTTAAAACAGATATGAGTGGTGGCACTGAGGATGAAAGTAGGCACAGTATATGCTGGGAGCCTGACACACAGGCTGGCACTAGTGGCAGGCTGACCTGGCAACTAAAATTAAATAACACTAGCAGACTGATGTAAAAGTTTTTTTTAAAAAAAAAATTACACTAATGTTACATCAGATATGAGTGGTGGCACTGAGGATGGAAGTAGGCACAGTATATGCTGGGAGCCTGACACACAGGCTGGCACTAGCGGCAGGCTGGCCTGGCAACTAAAATTAAATAACACTAGCAGACTGATGTAAAAGTTTCTTTTTAAAAAATTTACACTAATGTTACACCAGATATGAGTGGTGGCACTGAGGCTGGCAGTGGCAGGCTGGCCTGGCAACTGAAATTAGATTACACTAGCAGACTGATGTAAAAGGTTTTTTTTTTTTAAATTTACACTAATGTTACACCAGATATGAGTGGTGGAAAACAGAGCAATTAGGCACAGTATATGCTGTGAGCCTGACACACAGGCCTGCTGGAAAATTAAATTAGATTACACTAGCAAACTGATGTAAAAGTTTTTTTTTTTAAATTTACACTAATGTTACACCAGATATGAGTGGTGGCAGTGAGCAAGTAGGCACAGTATATGCTGTGAGCCTCACACACAGGCTGACAGGCAGTGCATTTGATTACAAAAAAAAAAAAACGACTGAAGGGTTTTTGGGCTGAAGTTCTAGCCCTAAAAAGGGCTTTTTGGGGTGCAGTCCTTACAGCAGAGATCAGATGAGTCCTTCAGGACTGTAGTGGACACTGAATACACTAGCCTAGCTATCAATTTCCCTATAAAATCACCAGCAGCAGCACTATCACTCCTCTCACTAAGAATGCAGGATCAGAATGAATCTAAAATGGCTGCTGCCCAAGAGCTGGGAGGGTCTGGGAGGGAGTGTCTGCTGCTGATTGGCTGAAATGTGTCTGCAGACTATGAAATACAGGGTCAGAGTTTACTTAATGATGATGAATAGGGGGCGGATCGAACACCGCATATGTTCGCCCGACGCGGCGAATGCGAACAAGCTAAGATCGCCGGGAACTGTTCTCCGGCGAACTGTTCGCGACATCACTATTTAGGGGTTAATAGGTTTATTAGGTAGTTTGCGTTGTGGGGGATGGTAGATTAGGGGTTAATAGTTCAATTAGGTAGTTTGTATTGTGGGGGGATTGCGAATTAGGGGTTAATTTGTTTATTAGGTAGTTTGCATTGTGGGGGGGATGGCGGATTAGGGGTTAATTTTATTATTAGGTAGTTTGTGTTGTGGGGCATGGCGGTTGAGGGGTTAATAGGTTTATTAGGTAGTTTGCGTATGTGGGGGCATGTTGGATTAGGGGTTAATAGTTTGATTAGGTAGTTTGTATTGTGGGGGATGGCAGACTAGGGGTTAATTTGTTTATTAGGTAGTTTGCGTTGTGGGGGGATGGCAAATTAGGGGTTAATAGGTTTATTAGGTAGTTTGCGTTGTGGGGGGATGTCGGATTAGGGGTTAATTTGTGTATTAGGTAGTTTGCGTATGTTGGGGGAAGGTGGATTAGGGGTTAATTGTCCGATTAGGTAGTTTGTATTGTGGGGGGGATGGCACATTGGGGGTTAATTTGTTTATTAGGTAGTTTGAGTTGTGGGGGTATAGCGAATTAGGGGTTAATAGGTTTATTAGGTAGTTTGCACATGTGGGGGGATGGTGGATTAGGGGATAATAGTTTGATGAGGTAGTTTGTATTGTGGGGGGATGGCGGATTAAGTAGTTAATTTGTTTATTAGGTAGTTTGTATTGTGGGGGATGGCAGATTAGGGGTTAATTTGTTTATTAGGTAGTTTGCGTTGTGGGGGGGATGGAGGATTAGGGGTCAATAGGTTTTTTAGGTAGTTTACGTATGTGGGGGGATGGTGAATTAGGGGATAATAGTTTGATGAGGTAGTTTGTATTGTGGGGGGATGGCGGATTAGGGGTTAATTTGTTTAATTAGGTAGTTTGCGTTGTGGGGGAATGGCGGATTAGGGGTTTATAATTTGATTAGGTAGTTTGTATTGTGGGGGATGGCGGATTAGGGGTTAATTTGTTTATTAGGTAGTTTGCGTTGCGGGGGTATGGCAAGTTAGGGGTTAATTTGTTTAATTAGGTAGTTTGCATTGTAATGTTAGGATTTATTATTTTTAGTAATGTTAAGATATTTTTATTTTCTGTAATGCTATTTTTTTGTAATTTAGGTTTTTTAGTTTTTGTAATTATTTTGTAATTTTTAAAGTAGTTAGTATATTTGTAATTTTAGTTAAGTGTATTTTATTTTGGGTTATGTTAGGGGGTGTTAGGTTAGGGGGCTAAATTATTAGTTTAATACTTTGCGTTGTGGGGAGATGGAGTATTAGGGGTTAATAGTGTAATAAGGTAGTTAGTGTTGTGGGGGATGGCGGAATAGGGGTTAATAGTTTGATTAGGTAGTTTGTGTTGTTTGGGGATGGCGGTTTAGGGGTTAATAGGTTTTTAGATAGTTTGCGTTGTGGGAGGATGGTGGATTAGAGGTTAATAGTTCGATTAGGTAGTTTGTATTGTGGGGGATGGCGGATTAGGGGTTAATAGTTCGATTAGGTAGTTTGTATTGTGGGGGATGGCGGATTAGGGGTTATTTTGTTTATTAGGTAGTTTGCGTTGTGGGGGATGGCAGATTAGGGGTTAATTTGTTTATTAGGTAGTTTGTATTGTGGGGGATGGCAGTTTAGGGGTTATTTGGTTTATTAGGTAGTTTGCGTATGTGGGGGGATGGTGGATTAGGGGTTAATAGTTCGATTAGATAGTTTGCTTTGTGGGGGGATGGCGGGTTAGGGGTTCATTTGTTTATTAGGTAGTTTGTGTTGTGGGGGATGGCGGTTTAGGGGTTAATAGGTTTATTAGGTAGTTTGCGTATGTGAGGGGATGGTGGGTTAGAGGTTAATAGTTCGATTAGGTAGTTTGTATTGTGGGGGGAAGGCAGATTAGGGGTTCATTTGTTTATTAGGAAGTTTGCGTTGTGGGGAGGATGCCAAATTAGGGGTTAATAGGTTTATTAGGTAGTTTGTGTATATGGGTGATGGTGGATTAGAGATAATAGTTTGATTAGGTAGTTTGTATTGTGGGGGGATGGCGGATTAGGGGTTAATTTGTTTATTAGGTAGTTTGTATTGTGGGGGGATGGCGGATTAGGGGTTCATTTGTTTATTAGGTAGTTTGCGATGTGGGGGGATGGCAGATTAGGGGTTAATTTGTTTATTAGGTAGTTTGTGTTGTGGGGGATGGCAGTTTAGGGGTTAATAGGTTTATTAGGCAGTTTGCGTATGTGAGGGGATGGTTGATTAGGGGATAATAGTTCGATTAGGTAGTTTGTATTGTGGGGGAAGGCAGATTAGGGGTTCATTTGTTTATTAGGAAGTTTGCGTTGTGGGGAGGATGCCAAATTAGGGGTTAATAGGTTTATTAGGTAGTTTGTGTATATGGGTGATGGTGGATTAGAGATAATAGTTTGATTAGGTAGTTTGTATTGTGGGGGGATGGCGGATTAGGGGTTAATTTGTTTATTAGGTAGTTTGTATTGTGGGGGGATGGCGGATTAGGGGTTCATTTGTTTATTAGGTAGTTTGCGATGTGGGGGGATGGCAGATTAGGGGTTAATTTGTTTATTAGGTAGTTTGTGTTGTGGGGGATGGCAGTTTAGGGGTTAATAGGTTTATTAGGTAGTTTGCGTATGTGGGGGGATGGTGGATTAGGGGTTAATAGTTTGATTAGGTAGTTTGCATTGTGGGGGGATGACGTGTTAGGGGTTAATTTGTTTATTAGGTATTTTGTGTTATGGGGGATGGCGGTTTAGGGGTTAATAGGTTTATTAGGTAGTTTGCGTATGTGGGGGGATGGTGGATTAGGGGTTAATAGTTCGATAAGGTAGTTTGTATTGTGGGGGGATGGCAGATTAGGGGTTAATTTGTTAGGTAGTTTGCGTTGAGGGGGGATGGCAAATTAGGGGTTAATAGGTTTATTAGGTAGTTTGCGTATGTGGGGGGATGGTGGATTAGGGGATAATAGTTTGATGAGGTAGTTTGTTTTGTGGGGGGATGGCGGATTAGGGGTTAATTAGTTTATTAGGTAGTTTGTATTGTGGGGAATGGCGGTTTAGGGGTTAATTTGTTTATTAGGTAGTTTGCGTTGTGGGGGATGGCAGATTAGGGGTTAATTTGTTTATTAGGTAGTTTGTGTTGTGGGGGATGGCGGTTTAGGGGTTAATAGGTTTATTAGGCAGTTTGCGTATGTGAGGGGATGGTTGATTAGGGGATAATAGTTCGATTAGGTAGTTTGTATTGTGGGGGAAGGCAGATTAGGGGTTCATTTGTTTATTAGGAAGTTTGTGTTGTGGGGGGGTGCCAAATTAGGGGTTAATAGGTTTATTAGTTAGTTTGCGTATGTGGGTGATGGTGGATTATGGATAATAGTTTGATGAGGTAGTTTGTATTGTGGTGGGAGGGCGGATTAGGGGTTAATTTGTTTACTAGGTAGTTTGTATTGTGGGGGGATGGTGGATTAGGGGTTGATTTGTTTATTAGGTAGTTTGTGATGTGGGGGGATGGCAGATTAGGGGTTAATTTGTTTATTAGATACTTTGTGTTGTGGGGGATGGCAGTTTAGGGGTTAATAGGTTTATTAGGTAGTTTGCGTATGTGGAGGGATGGTGGATTAGGGGTTAATAGTTTGATTAGGTAGTTTGCGTTGGGGGGATGGCGTGTGAGGGGTTAATTTGTTTATTAGGTAGTTTGTGTTGTGGGGGATGGCGGTTTAGGGGTTAATAGGTTTATTAGGTAGTTTGCGTTGTGGGGGATGGCAGATTAGGGGTTAATTTGTTTATTAGGTAGTTTGTGTTGTGGGGGGGTGGCGGTTTAGGGGTTAATAGTTTATTAGGTAGTTTGTGTTCTGGGGATGGTGGTTTAGCAGTTAATAGGTTTATTAGGTAGTTTGCGTTGTGGGGGATGGTGGATTAGGGGTTAATAGTTTGATTAGGTAGTTTGTATTGTGGGGGTATGGCGGATTAGGGGTTAATTTGTTTATTAGGTAGTTTGCTTTGTGGGGATAGCAGATTAGTGGTTAATTTGTTTAATTAGGTTGTTTGCGTTGTGGGGGAATGGTGGGTTCCATAATAGAAACATAGATATTGACGGCAGATAAGAGCCATAGGCCCAGCAAGTCTGCCCCACCTTACCTAACAGTATAAACTTATCTAGTTCGTAGGATAGCCTTATGCTTGTCCCATGCATTTTTAAAGTCCCCCACAGTGTTTGTTGCTACTACCTCTTGAGGAAGTTTTTTTTTTTTTTTTAAGTTTATAGTTTGATTAGGTAGTTTGTATTGTGGGGAGATTGCGGATTAGGAGTTAATTTGTTTATTAGGTAGTTTGCGTTGTGGGGGGATGGCAGATTAGTGGTTAATTTGTTTCTTAGGGGTTAATAGATTTATTAGGTAGTTTGCGTTGTGGGGAGATGGTGGTTTAGGTATTAATAGTTTAGATACTTTGCGTTGTGGGGTTGGCGGTTTAGTGGTTAATATGTTTATTTAGTAGTTGCGATGTGGGGGTGGCGGATTAGGGGTTAATACATTTTATTAGTGATTGCTTTGTGGGGGATGGCAGATTAGGGGTTAATATGTTCCTCACCTCCTGTTTCTCAACCTCCTACCCTTCTAGATTGTAAATTCCCACGGGAATAGGGCCCTCAATTCCTACTGTATGTGTTTGTAAATGTTGTCCTGTCTCTTAGAAGTTTTATATTATTGTTTTATTTAAATTTAGCGCTGTGTAATATGATGGCTCTTCATAAATAAACTTTAGAACATACAAGGTTAGAGGTTGTTGGAGTTAAATAGTAACAGATGCTGTTCCTATATTTTTATCAAAAATGAATATACCTTAAAATTAGGAATGATATACTGATTATTATCAATTATTGGACCAGCATCTGATGTGGTTTTTAGGTTAGACAGAACAACACAACTAGATAAACTAATTGTAAGAAGGATTACAACGTAGTTTGTAGCAAAGACCCCACAAAAATACAATGATTTTGAACTCCAAAGAAAAATTATGTTAAATTCTATAATTATCCTATTTTAAAAGTTCCATTTCATTCATACATTATCAACTTTATTCACTAAACTAGGAACACACATTCATACTGTGGCAAGGCAAAAGGATTAAAAACACTTAAACACGGTTTAAAGGTAAATATTGATTGCTGCAATTATTCATAATGATAATTTTTAGGAGCCCACAATTGTTATGTTATACTAAAGCAAGCTAAGCCCTTACAATCCGAGGGCTATATTACTTTTAACTGTTAGTAACTAATAAAGTTGGCACCATAAGATCATATATCAGAATTTTTAGGCATATATATATATTTTTAACACCGGATAAGCAAGTTAAAAACAGCAACTAGGAGAGACACAGCTACTCCTGTTGGACCCCTGACGCGCGTTTCACAGAACGCTTCCTCAGAGGGGGTCATAAATAAATAAAGTATAATAATAATAATACATTTTATTAGTGATTGCGATGTGGGGGGATGGCGGTTTAGGAGTTGATATTGCACATGCTTTAGGTGTTTGATAAGATTTCCAGGTAGTCACGGTGCTCTTTTACTGTGCGCAAGGGCTGCTGCCTCTGCCTTTGTGTGGGGAGCTGAAAATTGAGTAAAATATCTCCATTCTGTATGCGTAAGTCCTTGTGCTGCATATGTGATACCGACTGTTAGTTTATGGGAGTAAAAATGTGCACGACATGTAAAATATACACGCGTAACTTGTCTGCTGCACCGGGTATGTGATCACTCGAGTAGACTAAAAATTTGCCACAATGGTTTTTGTGCACGTCGCCAAGTATGTGATTGAGCCCGGGATCTCTGGTTAATTTTATAAGCGCTAATTGCTAGTGCGAGCTTGTGGTAGCAATAACCAGCCACTTGTAATGGCTGGCTAATAATGGCTCGCCAAATCTTCCATGATGATTATTAATACCACCTTTTGCAAGTTAGAGCTAACATTTTAAACATGTGAACTAAACTGACCTAACAAATATCTATCAGCCCCCCCCCTAATTTAGTAAATAATATCTCTGTTATTATGTTAGATCTAACAAATCAACTGACTGATCATACCTGATCTAACAAATATCTTTCAAATTAAATAACTTTTCACCCAATTTGTTTAAATGGGCTGATGACGGGTTATCCCCCCTCCAAATAATTGTTATTACCAGCTTTAGCTTGTTAGATCTAACATTATAAATACTTGATCAAACTTGATCTAACAAATATCTCTTAGCCTAAATGATTTTTTGACTGAAATTTTGATTCAGTCAATTTTGAAATATTTCTGTAATTATGTTAGATCTAACAAAACAAATAGCTGATCATACCTGATTTAACAATCTAACAAATATCTATTACATTAAATAAAATTTGGTCTAATTGTTTGATAAGTGGGGGGGGGGTGATGAAGGGTCAGCCCCTCTAAATAATTGTTAATACCGTTCCTTGTATGCTAGATAGGGTTGTGGTAAAACAACAATTGATCAAACCTGATCTAACAAAGATCTAACCAACTGAATTTTAAGTTTGTTTTAAAATTGTAATGGGGGGGGCTAACCCTGCTGAGGTGCATTTTGCAGGGTCAAAAACTATTGAAAACTGCAATATCTAATGATTCCTCCATGAGATAAGAGAGGCGTGAATGAGCTGTTAAAAATTAAAATCTAATCTTAATAATGTCCCTTTAAAGGGACAGTCTAGTATAAATTAAACTTTCATTATTCAGATAGTACTTTTAATTTTAATCAACTTTCCAATTTACTATTATCATCAACTTTGCTTTTTTCTCTTGGTATTCATAGTTTAAACTAAACATAGTTAGGCTCATATGCTAATTAGTGATGTTGCGAATAGTTCGTCTGCGAATAATTCCCAGCGAGCATAGCATGTTCGTGTTTGCCGCGGCGGGCGAACATATGCAATGTTCGATCCGCCCCCTATTCGTCATCATTGAGTAAACTTTGACCCTGTATCTCACAGTCTGCAGGCACATTCCAGCCAATCAGCAGCAGACACTCCCTCCCAGACCCTCCCTGCTCCTGGACAGCAGCCATTTTAGATTCATTCGGAAGCTGCATTGTTAGTGAGAGGAGGGACAGTGTAGCTGCTGGTGATTTTATAGGGAAATTGATAGCTAGGCTAGTGTATTCAGTGTCCACTACAGTCCTGAAGGACTCATCTGATCTCTGCTGTAAGGACAGCACCCCAAAAAGCCCTTTTTAGGGCTAGAACACCATTTATTTATTTTTTTCCTGTGTACTCTAATTGCAGTTGCTTGCCTGCCAAGCCACTTGCCCAGTGCCACCACTCATATCTGGTGTAACAGTAGTGTAAATTTAAAAAAAAAAAAACTTTGACTGTGAAACATTAGTCTGCTAGTGTAATCTAATTGCAGTTGTCTGCCTGCCAGCGTGTGTGCCAGGCCCACTTGCCCAGTGCCACCACTCATATCTGGTGTAACAGTAGTGTAAATTTAAAAAAAAAAAAAACTTTTTTAACTGTGAAACATCAGTCTGCTAGTGTAATCTAATTGCAGTTGCCTGCCTGCCAGCGTGTGTGCCAGGCCCACTTGCCCAGTGCCACCACTCATATCTGGTGTAACAGTAGTGTAAATTTAAAAAAAAAAAACTTTTTTGACTGTGAAACATCAGTCTGCTTGTGTAATCTAATTGCTGTTGCCTGCCTGCCAGCGTGTGTGCCAGGCTCACAGCGTATACTGTGCCCACTTGCCCAGTGCCACCACTCATATCTGGTGTAACAGTAGTGTAAATTTAAAAAAAAAAACTTGTTTGACTGTGAAACATCAGTCTGCTAGTGTAATCGAATTGCAGTTGCCTGCCTTCCAGCGTGTGTGCCAGGCCCACTTGTCCAGTGCCACCACTCATATCTGTTGTAACAGTAGTGTAAATTTAATAAAAAAACTTTTTTGACTGTGAAACATCAGTCTGCTTGTGTAATCTAATTGCAGTTGCCTGCCTGCCAGCGTGTGTGCCAGGCCCACTTGCTCAGTGTCACCACTCATATCTGGTGTAACAGTAGTGTAAATTTAAAAAAAAAAAACTTTTTTGACTGTGAAACATCAGTCTGCTAGTGTAATCTAATTGCAGTTGCCTGCCTGCCAGCGTGTGTGCCAGGCTCACAGCGCATACTGTGCCCACTTGCCCAGTGCCACCACTCATATCTGTTGTAACAGTAGTGTAAATTTAAAAAACAACTTTTTTGACTGTGAAACATCAGTCTGCTAGTGTAATCTAATTGCAGTTGCCTGCCTGCCAGCGTGTGTGCCAGGCTCACAGCGCATACTGTGCCCACTTGCCCAGTGCCACCCCTCATATCTGGTGTAACAGTAGTGTAAATATAAAAAAACAACTTTTTTGACTGTGAAACATCAGTCTGCTAGTGTAATCTAATTGCAGTTGCCTGCCTGCCAGCGTGTGTGCCAGGCCCACTTGCCCAGTGCCACCACTCATATCTGTTGTAACAGTAGTGTAAATTAAAAAAAAAAAACTTTTTTGACTGTGAAACATCAGTCTGCTTGTGTAATCTAATTGTAGTTGCCTGTCTGCCAGCATGTGTGCCAGGCTCACAGCGTATACTGTGCCCACTTGCCCAGTGCCACCACTCATATCTGGTGTAACAGTAGTGTATATTAAAAAAAAAAAATTTGGACTGTGAAACATCAGTCTGCTTTTTTGTGTCAGGCTCACAGCGTATACTGTGCCCACTTGCCCAGTGCCACCACTCATATCTTGTTTAATAGTAGTGTAAGTGTACATTTAAAAACAAAAAAAAACTTTTTGGACTGTGAAACATCAGCCTGCTTTTTTGTGTCAGGCTCACAGCTTATACTGGGCCCACTTGCCCAGTGCCACCACTCATATCTTGTTTAATAGTAGTGTAAGTGTACATTTAAAAAAAAAAAAATTTGGACTGTGAAACATCAGTCTGCTTTCTTGTGTCAGGCTCACAGCGTATACTGTGCCCACTTGCCCAGTGCCACCACTCATATCTTGTTTAATAGTAGTGTAAGTGTACATTTAAAAACAAAAAAACTTTTTGGACTGTGAAACATCAGTCTGCTTTTTTGGGTCAGGCTCACAGCTTATACTGGGCCCACTTGCCCAGTGCCACCATTCATATCTTGTTTAATAGTAGTGTAAATGTACATTTAAAAACAAAAAAAACTTTTTGGACTGTGAAACATCAGTCTGCTTTTTTGTGTCAGGCTCACAGCTTATACTGTGCCCACTTGCCCAGTGCCACCATTCATATCTTGTTTAATAGTAGTGTAAATGTACATTTAAAAACAAAAAAACTTTTTGGACTGTGAAACATCAGTCTGCTTTTTTGTGTCAGGCTCACAGCTTATACTGGCCCCACTTGCCCAGTGCCACCACTCATATCTTGTTTAATAGTAGTGTAATTGTACATTTAAAAAAATAAAAACTTTTTGGACTGTGAAACATCAGTCTGCTTTTTTGTGTCAGGCTCACAGCGTATACTGTGCCCACTTGCCCAGTGCCACCACTCAAATCTTATTTAATAGTAGTGTAAGTATACATTTAAAAACAAAAAAAAACTTTTTGGACTGTGAAACATCAGTCTGCTTTTTTGGGTCAGGCTCACAGCTTATACTGGGCCCACTTGCCCAGTGCCACCACTCATATCTTGTTTAATAGTAGTGTAAGTGTACATTTAAAAAAATAAAAACTTTTTGGACTGTGAAACATCAGTCTGCTTTTTTGTGTCAGGCTCACAGCATATACTGTGCCCACTTGCCCAGTGCCACCACTCATATCTTGTTTAATAGTAGTGTAAGTGTACATTTAAAAACAAAAAAACTTTTTGGACTGTGAAACATCAGTCTGCTTTTTTGGTGTCAGGCTCACAGCTTACACTGGGCCCATTTGCCCAGTGCCACCACTCATATCTTGTTTAATAGTACAGGGAGTGCAGAATTATTAGGCAAGTTGTATTTTTGAGGATTAATTTTATTATTGAACAACAACCATGTTCTCAATGAACCCAAAAAACTAATTAATATCAAAGCTGAATAGTTTTGGAAGTAGTTTTTAGTTTGTTTTTAGTTATAGCTATTTTAGGGGGATATCTGTGTGTGCAGGTGACTATTACTGTGCATAATTATTAGGCAACTTAACAAAAAACAAATGTATACCCATTTCAATTATTTATTTTTACCAGTGAAACCAATATAACATCTCAACATTCACAAATATACATTTCTGACATTCAAAAACAAAACAAAAACAAATCAGTGACCAATATAGCCACCTTTCTTTGCAAGGACACTCAAAAGCCTGCCATCCATGGATTCTGTCAGTGTTTTGATCTGTTCACCATCAACATTGCGTGCAGCAGCAACCACAGCCTCCCAGACACTGTTCAGAGAGGTGTACTGTTTTCCCTCCTTGTAAATCTCACATTTGATGATGGACCACAGGTTCTCAATGGGGTTCAGATCAGGTGAACAAGGAGGCCATGTCATTAGATTTTCTTCTTTTATACCCTTTCTTGCCAGCCACGCTGTGGAGTACTTGGACGCGTGTGATGGAGCATTGTCCTGCATGAAAATCATGTTTTTCTTGAAGGATGCAGACTTCTTCCTGTACCACTGCTTGAAGAAGGTGTCTTCCAGAAACTGGCAGTAGGACTGGGAGTTGAGCTTGACTCCATCCTCAACCCGAAAAGGCCCCACAAGCTCATCTTTGATGATACCAGCCCAAACCAGTACTCCACCTCCACCTTGCTGGCGTCTGAGTCGGACTGGAGCTCTCTGCCCTTTACCAATCCAGCCACGGGCCCATCCATCTGGCCCATCAAGACTCACTCTCATTTCATCAGTCCATAAAACCTTAGAAAAATCAGTCTTGAGATATTTCTTGGCCCAGTCTTGATGTTTCAGCTTGTGTGTCTTGTTCAGTGGTGGTCGTCTTTCAGCCTTTCTTACCTTGGCCATGTCTCTGAGTATTGCACACCTTGTGCTTTTGGGCACTCCAGTGATGTTGCAGCTCTGAAATATGGCCAAACTGGTGGCAAGTGGCATCTTGGCAGCTGCACGCTTGACTTTTCTCAGTTCATGCGCAGTTATTTTGCGCCTTGGTTTTTCCACATGTTTCTTGCAACCCTGTTGACTATTTTGAATGAAACGTTTGATTGTTCGATGATCACGCTTCAGAAGCTTTGCAATTTTAAGAGTGCTGCATCCCTCTGCAAGATATCTCACTATTTTTGACTTTTCTGAGCCTGTCAAGTCCTTCTTTTGACCCATTTTGCCAAAGGAAAGGAAGTTGCCTAATAATTATGCACACCTGATATAGGGTGTTGATGTCATTAGACCACACCCCTTCTCATTACAGAGATGCACATCACCTAATATGCTTAATTGGTAGTAGGTTTTCGAGCCTATACAGCTTGGAGTAAGACAACATGCATAAAGAGGATGATGTGGTCAAAATACTCATTTGCCTAATAATTCTGCACTCCCTGTAGTGTGTGTACATTTAAAAAAATAAAAACTTTTTGGACTGTGAAACATCAGTCTGCTTTTTTGTGTCAGGCTCGCAGCGTATACTGTGCCCACTTGCCCAGTGCCACCACTCATATCTTGTTTAATAGTAGTGTAAGTGTACATTTTGAAAAAAATGACAGGCAGAGGCAGGCCACCCCGCAGGTGCCGTCGTGGTCGTGGTGCTGGGATTCCCTTTGGCCCTAGAATAATGCCCAGTGTTCAGAGGCCACGTCCCATGAACTCAAAAAGTTCTGAGGCGGACATACTTGACTTTTTAACACAGGACACCCAATCTTCTATAGCTTCCGCTCCGAACCTTGACGCACCATCCTCCTCCAGCTTATCTTCGGGCACCTCTCAAGTTACCACTCACCTGCCTGCCGCCACGACCAACACTAGCACCACAGCCGCTTCACTTGATGTGTCAGAGGAGTTATTTACACATCAGTTGGAAGAAATGAGTGATGCGCAACCATCATTGACAGAGGATGTAGATAACAGTGATATGTCTCAATCAGGCAGCATTACAGACATGGACGTACAGTGTGATGATGATGATGATGTTGTATCCGCTGCTGCTTCCTTTGTTGATTTGTCAGATACAAGTGAAGCGGTTGATGATGACGATGCGTCCGTGGATGTCACGTGGGTGCCCGCTAGAAGAGAAGAAGAACAGGGGGAAAGTTCAGATGGGGAGACAGAGAGGAGGAGGAGGAGACAAGTTGGAAGCAGGGGGAGGTCGTCGCAAGGAGCTAGTGGCACAGTCAGACAGCATGCATCGGCACCTGGGGTCAGCCAGACAGCACGCCAATCAACGCATGCTGTTGTCACCACCAGAATGCAGTCATCGCAGAGCTCAGCAGTGTGGCATTTTTTGTGTGTGTCTGCCTCTGACAACAGCGATGCCATTTGCAACCTGTGCCAAAAGAAACTCAGTCGTGGGAAGTCCAACATCCACCTAGGTACAACTGCTTTGCGAAGGCACATGTTCGCACATCACAAACGCCTATGGGATCAACACATGAGTAGAAGCAGCACGCAAACTCAAAGCCGCCATCCTCCTCCTAGTCCAGCATCTTCAGCCACATCAACCACTGCTGTCCTCCTTGCCCCCTCTCAACCATCCGCCACTCCGTCTCTCTTCCGGAGCAGTTCCTGCTCATCTGCCCACAGTCAAGTGTCTGTCAAGGACATGTTTGAGCGTAAGAAGCCAATGTCACAAAGTCACCCCCTTGCCCGGCGTCTGACAGCTGGCTTGTCTGAACTCTTAGCCCGCCAGCTTTTACCATACAAGCTGGTGGAGTCTGAGGCGTTCAAAAAATTTGTAGCTATTGGGACACCGCAGTGGAAGGTACCCGGCCGAAATTTCTTTGCACAAAAGGCAATCCCCAACCTGTACTCGATTGTGCGAAAGGAAGTAATGGCATGTCTGGCACACAGTGTTGGGGCAAGGGTCCATATGACCACTGATAGCTGGTCTGCAAAGCATGGTTAGGGCAGGTATATCACCTACACTGCGCATTGGGTAAACCTGCTGACGGCTGCCAAGCATGGAATGCGTGGCTCTGCAGAGGAGGAGTTGGTGACACCGCCACGACTTGCAGGCAGGCCTGCTGCCACCTCCTCTACTCCTCCTACTCCATCCTCTTCCATAACCTCCTCTACTGAGTCCTCTTCTGCTGCTGCTGCGTCTTGCTCCACATCAACGTCACCCCCCCAGCTCCGCAGGTACTATTCCACATCCCGGATACGGCAGTGTCACGCCATCTTGGGGTTGACTTGCCTGAAAGCAGAGAGTCACACCGGACCAGCACTCCTGTCCGTCCTGAATGCACAGGTGGATCAGTGGCTGACTCCGCACCAACTGGAGATCGGCAAAGTGGTTTCTGACAACGGAAGTAATTTGGTGGCGGCATTGAAATTGGGCAAGTTGACACATGTGCCGTGCATGGCACATGTGTGTAATCTGATCGTACAACGCTTTGTGCATAAGTACCCAGGCTTACAGGACGTCCTGAAGCAGGCCAGGAAGGTGTGTGGCCATTTGAGGCATTCCTACACGGCCATGGCGCACTTTTCCGATATCCAGCAGCGAAACAACATGCCAGTGAGGCGCTTGATTTGCGACAGCCCGACACATTGGAATTCAACACTCCTAATGTTCGACTGCCTGCTCCAACAAGAAAAAGCCGTTAACAAGGACAGCCTCTGCGGAGCTGGGAATTTTTTTGCCATGTTACTGGGCGCTCATGCGCAATGCCTGTAGGCTCATGCGTCCTTTTGAGGAGGTGACAAACCTAGTCAGTCGCACCGAAGGCACCATCAGCGACATCATACCATTTGTTTTCTTCCTGGAGCGTGCCCTGGGAAGAGTGCTGGATCAGGCCGTAGATGAGCGTGAAGAGGAAGAGGAAGAGTTGTGGTCACCATCACCACCAGAAACAGCCTTATCAGCATCGCTTGCTGGACCAGCGGCAATGCTGGAAGAGGATTGTGAGGAAGAGGAGTCAGAGGAGGAATGTGGCTTTGAGGAGGAGGAAGAAGACCAACCACAACAGGCATCCTAGGGTGCTTGTTGTCACCTATCTGGTACCCGTGGTGTTGTACGTGGCTGGGGGGAAGAACATACCTTCAGTGAGATCACTGAGGACGAGGAACGGGACATGAGTAGCTCGGCATCCAACCTTGTGCAAATGGGTTCTATCATGCTGTCGTGCCTGTTGAGGGACCCTCGTATAAAAAAGCTAAAGGAGAACGACCTGTACTGGGTGTCCACGCTACTAGACCCCCGGTATAAGCATAAAGTGCCTGAAATGTTACCAAACTACCACAAGTCGGAAAGGATGCAGCAGTTCCAAAATAAATTAAAAAGTATGCTTTACACAGCGTATAAGGGTGATGTCACAGCAGAACGGGAATCTAACAGGGGAAGAGCTGAAAGTAATCCTCCGACTCCCACGACCACGCCGGCAAGGACAGGACGCTTTACAGACGTGTTGTTGATGGAGGACATGCGGAGCTTTTAAACTCCTATGCATCGCCACAGCCCTTCGGGGTCCACCCTCAGAGAACGACTCGACCGACAGGTAGCAGACTACCTCGCCTTAACTGCAGATCTCGACACTCTGAGTAGCGATGAACCCCTTGACTACTGGGTGTGCAGGCTTGACCTGTGGCCTGAGCTATCCCAATTTGCGGTAGAACTTCTGGCCTGCCCCTCTTCAAGTGTCCTGTCAGAAAGGACCTTCAGTGCAGCAGGAGGTATTGTCACTGAGAAGAGAAGTCGCCTAGGTCAAAAAAGTCTAGATTACCTCACCTTTATTAAGATGAATGAGGGATGGATCCCGAAGGGACTGACATTGGGCGATACATTCGAGTAAAAAAGGCCTGATGAGATGAGCTGCCTTGGGCTAAAAATGGTCCACACACTGCTGTATTGTATCTTCGAATGCCGGATGACTTGCGTGACTTATCCGCCACCAACTAGGGTTCAAGCCGCAATGTTTTAGGGCACTTTCTGCCTGGGAAACAAACATCAATTTTTCTGGCCTGCAACAATACCTAATTTTTCAGGCATGTGTACATGCCAAATTTTTCTGGCCTCTGGTGCTGCACTGTGGCTTCAAAAACCAAACAAAAAAAAAGGCACTTAACAGGGATTAAACTGATAGGAATAGTACTACTTAACACACCACTCCTATCTGGTGGCACATTAGATTGCATGCGCAGTGCCCCAAATTTGAAGTAGGAGGACCGACCAAGCATCTTTTTCCATCTCCCGGTTCCTAAAATCCATGCCATATACACGTTCCCTGGCGCCGCAACTGCCTCTGGGAACCTTACCATGGGTCCCAGCCCGCACGTCTTGTAATTCTCTGTCTGGGAAATTATATATCTATTAAATCTATCTATTTATCTATCAAATCTATCTATCTATCTATCGTATCTATCAAATGTATATTGCATCTATTGATCTATATATCTAATCTATGTATATATCTATCTATCTATCTATCTATCAAATCTATCTATCTCGTGGCCGGACTGTTTTTTGACAGCCACTTGTGTTTCGGCCAAATATCCGTCGGCCAAATGTCCGTCTGCCAAATGTCCGTCGGCTAAAAGTCCGGCCATGATTGCACGCGCAGTGCCCCAAATTTGAAGTAGGAGGACCGACCAAGCATCTTTTTCCATCTCCCGGTTCCTAAAATCCATGCCATATACACATCCCCTGATAGGGGGCGTAACAGGTATTAAACTGATCAGAATAGTACTACTTAACACACCACTCTTATCTGGTGGCACAGTAGATTGCACTCGCAGTGCCCCAAATTTGAAGTAGGAGGACCGACCAAGCATCTTTTTCCATCTCCCGGTTCCTAAAATCCATGCCATATACACGTCCCCTGGCGCCGCAACTGCCTCTGGGAACCTTACCATGGGTCCCAGCCCGCACGTCTTGTAATTCTCTGTCTGGGAAATTATCTATCTATCAAATCTATCTATCTATCAAATCTATCTATCTATCTATCTATCGTATCTATCAAATGTATATTGCATCTATTGATCAATCTATCTAATCTATGTATCTATCTATCTATCAAATCTATCTATCTCGTGGCCGGACTGTTTTGTGATAGCCACTTGTGTTTTGACCAAATGTCCATCTGCCAAATGTCCGTCGGCTAAAAGTCCGGCCACGATTGCACGCGCAGTGCCCCAAATTTGAAGTAGGAGGACCGACCAAGCATCTTTTTCCATCTCCCGGTTCCTAAAATCCATGCCATGGGTCCCAGCCCGCACGTCTTGTAATTCTCTGTCTGGGAAATTATATATCTATTAAATCTATCTATTTATCTATCAAATCTATCTATCTATCTATCTATCGTATCTATCAAATGTATATTGCATCTATTGATCTATATATCTAATCTATGTATATATCTATCTATCTATCAAATCTATCTATCTCGTGGCCGGACTGTTTTTTTGACAGCCACTTGTGTTTCGGCCAAATATCCGTCGGCCAAATGTCCGTCTGCCAAATGTCCGTCGGCTAAAAGTCCGGCCATGATTGCACGCGCAGTGCCCCAAATTTGAAGTAGGAGGACCGACCAAGCATCTTTTTCCATCTCCCGGTTCCTAAAATCCATGCCATATACACATCCCCTGATAGGGGGCGTAACAGGTATTAAACTGATCAGAATAGTACTACTTAACACACCACTCTTATCTGGTGGCCAAATTTTTCTGGCCTCTGGTGCTGCACTGTGGCTTCAAAAACCAAACCAAAAAAAAGGCACTTAACAGGGATTAAACTGATAGGAATAGTACTACTTAACACACCACTCCTATCTGGTGGCACATTAGATTGCATGCGCAGTGCCCCAAATTTGAAGTAGGAGGACCGACCAAGCATCTTTTTCCATCTCCCGGTTCCTAAAATCCATGCCATATACATGTCCCCTGGCGCCGCAACTGCCTCTGGGAACCTTACCATGGGTCGCAGACTGCAAGTCTTGTAATTCTCTGTCTGGGAAATTATCTATCTATCAAATCTATCTATTTATCTATCAAATCTATCTATCGTATCTATCAAATGTATATTGCATCTATTGATCTATCTATCTATCTAATCTATGTATCTCTCTATCAAATCTATCTATCTCGTGGCCGGACTGTTTTGTGACAGACACTTGTGTTTCGGCCAAATGTCTGTCGGCAAAATGTCCGTCTGCCAAATTTCCATCGGCTAAATGTCCGGCCATGATTGCACGCGCAGTGCCCCAAATTTGAAGTAGGAGGACCGACCAAGCATCTTTTTCCATCTCCCGGTTCCTAAAATCCATGCCATATACACGTCCCCTAATAGGGGGCGTAACAGGTATTAAACTGATCAGAATAGTACTACTTAACACACCACTCTTATCTGGTGGCACTGTAGATTGCACGCGCAGTGCCCCAAATTTGAAGTAGGAGGACCGACCAAGCATCTTTTTTCATCTCCCGGTTCCTAAAATCCATGCCATATACACGTCCCCTGGCGCCGCAACTGCCTCTGGGAACCTTACCATGGGTCCCAGACCGCACGTCTTGTAATTCTCTGTCTGGGAAATTATCTATCTATCAAATCTATCTATTTATCTATCAAATCTATCTATCTATTTATCTATCTATCTATCTATCGTATCTATCAAATATATATTGCATCTATTGATCTATATATCTAATCTATGTATCTATCTATGAAATCTATCTATCTCGTGGCTGGACTGTTTTGTGACAGCCACTTGTGTTTCGGCCAAATGTCCGTCGGCCAAATGTCCGTCTGCCAAACGTCCGTCGGCTAAAACTCCGGCCACGATTGCACGCGCAGCGCCCCAAATTTGAAGTAGGAGGACCAACCAAGCATCTTTTCCATCTCCCGGTTCCTAAAATCCATGCCATATACACGTCCCCTGGTGCCGCAACTGCCTCTGGGAACCTTACCATGGGTCCCAGCCCGCACGTCTTGTAATTCTCTGTCTGGGAAATTATCTATCTATCAAATCTATCTATCTATCGTATCTATCAAATGTATATTGCATCTATTGATCAATCTATCTAATCTATGTATCTATCTATCTATCAAATCTATCTATCTCGTGGCCGGACTGTTTTGTGATAGCCCCTTGTGTTTTGACCAAATGTCCATCTGCCAAATGTCCATCGGCTAAAAGTCCGGCCACGATTGCACGTGCAGTGCCCCAAATTTGAAGTAGGAGGACCGACCAAGCATCTTTTTCCATCTCCCGGTTCCTAAAATCCATGCCATATACACATCCCCTGATAGGGGGCGTAACAGGTATTAAACTGATCAGAATAGTACTACTTAACACACCACTCTTATCTGGTGGCACAGTAGATTGCACGCGCAGTGCCCCAAATTTGAAGTAGGAGGACCGACCAAGCATCTTTTTCCATCTCCCGGTTCCTAAAATCCATGCCATATACATGTCCCCTGACGTAACAGGGATTAAACTGATAAGAATAGTACTACTTAACACACCTTATAATAACGCAGAGAGAGGCAACGCAGAGAGAGGAGTCTGAAGAAGAGGAGTCAGAGGAGGAAGGTGGCTTTGAGGAGGTGGAAGACCAAACACAGCAGGCGTCCCAGGGGGCTTGTTGTCACCTTTCGGGGACACTTGGTGTTGTACATGGCTGGGTGGAGGAAGAGACCTTCAATGCCATCAGTGAGGACAAGGAACGGGACATGGCTAGCTTGGTATCCAACCTTGTGCAAATGGGGAGTTTGCGGTTGTGCAAATGGACTGTTTGCGGTTGTTTACGGTGCGTTAAACGGGGAGTTTGGTCTGTCACTTTGAAGCGGGCGTAACCCTTACACTACCTGATCGATACAACATCATACCTGATGTTTTAAAGCACGTTATTCCAAACAATTTTGGAATGTTAGGTGATTTATGCCCTTTATGGATTAAAACCAGACTCTGCATCAACTATGTAATTTTACGTGGGAGTTTTGCCATGGGTCCCCCTCCGGCATGCCACAGTCCAGGTGTTAGTACCCTTGAAACAACTTTTCCATCACTATTGTGGCCAGAAAGAGTCCCTGTGGGTTTTAAAATTCGCCTGCCTATTGAAGTCAATGGCGGTTCACCCGGTTCGCGAACAGTTGTGGACGTTTGCGTTCGCCGTTCGCGAACGGAAAATTTTAAGTTTGCGACATCACTAATGCTAATTTCTAAGCCTTTGAGGGCTGCCTCTTATCACATGCTTTTTAAATCTCTTTTCAACACAAAGAGACAGAAAGTACACGTGGGCCATATAGATAACACTGTGTTCAGGCACAGGGGGTTATTTAAGATTTAGCACAAACCAATGCTAGATTTAAGACAATAGATAATAACAAGTCACAGTCATGTGATCAGGGGGCTGGAAGAAGGTTCCTAGATACAAGGTAATCACAGAGGTAAAAAGTACATTAATATAACACTGTTGGTTGTGCAAAACTGGGGAATGGGTAATAAAGGGATTATCTATCTTTTAAAACAATAAAAATTCTATGGTAGACTGTCCCTTTAACATTTCTTTTTTAGAGCTGGGTTTATATCTTTGAGAAGATAAAATGATTATAACTTGGTAATTGTGCCCTCTTGTTGACCTAATGTGAGGCGCACCTAGACTTCAGTACACATAGATCTATGTTCTTATCATTTCTTAATGACACCCACGCTGTAAGCCCTTCCCCTCTCACTCTTTCCTCGTTTCCTCACTGCTTCTCATGCCTGTGACGTCTACATATCTCACAGTGATCTGCAGACACTATCCACCCATACACAGCTGGAACAGTTCTGAAAGAAAACTAAGAAAAAGCCCCACAAGGTAAGACTATTATTCCCTCCCTAATGCTAGTTGCTAAAAACAAGCTTGCAGCAGCTCTAGCAGTTACAGACTTGCCTCAGGGCAAGCTAGCTTCCGTGTGCAGCTTCCTGGTATGTGGTCTGTATGTTCAGTGCTTCTCAGCAAGCATCTAACAGATTATATTAAAGTGATGTGCCTTGCCAGCAGCGTGAAGCAACAACAGTATGTATATATATATATATATATATATATATATATATATATACACAGTATATATATATATATATATATATATATATATATATAACACACAGTGTTTTAAACTAATTACTTTTTATTAACTGCTGTGGTTAATAAATGCACAGTCAGGTTAAAACAATGTAATTGTAATAACATATTAAAGGGACAGTAAAGTCCAAACTAAACTTTTGTGATTCAGATAGGGCAAGTTATTTTAAACAACTTTCCAATTTACTTTTAGCATCAAATTTGCTTTTTTCTCTTGGTATTTTTTGTTAAAGGCTAAACCTAGGTAGGCTCATAGGCTGATTTCTAAGACTCTGAAGACCACCTGTTATCTCACAGTCTGGCTGTGAATAGCTATTAACATTTACTGTTTGTTCATTTGTGCCTGAAATGCAATTCTGTCAAAAGATCTGAGATAAGGAGGCTGACTGCAGAAGCTTAGATACAAGGTAATCATAGAGGTAAAAAGTATATTAATAAAACAGTGTTGGTTATGCAAAACTGGGGAATAACATTTTTGGTGTTTACTGTCCCTTTAAGGCCAGGTCATCAGTAGTATGCATCTCTCTTATGAAGAAAGTAACACCTGGAGCAGTGATTTATTTAAAAGGATTTAAACATGCAAAAAGAAAATTCTGTAATGTGTTAAGAGTATTTATTGTTACTGAAGTGTTGCTTGGAAATAACTGCGGTTAATTCCTGAAAAGAGATTAAACACATAGTTATAATCTTCTCCAGAGCAGCATTGTACTACAGGGAGCTAGCTGAAGACATCTGGTGAGCCAATAACAAGGGGCATATGTTTACAGCCACCAATCACCAGGTAGCTCCAGCAGTGCACTGTTGCTCCAGAGCCTATCTAGGTATGTTTTTTAATGAGGGATACCAAGAAAACTAATTATGGGTCGATCACAACCCTTTCTATGCAATCACAATAATTTATATCTCAGAAATGCAAGTACATTTTTGGCTTGCCTTGAAATGCCTTATTTTTAATATGCAACCACTTAGGGATCACAATCCATTTTAACGATAGTTTTCAACATATTTTCCAGGTCATTTTACACTTAGAATTCAACACCTAAAGGAACTTGAACAGTTTTGAAATGGCCTTTTTGATATCGTTGCAAGTATTCCAAGACAATTTAGAATCGTTTTGTTATGTTGCACAATGCACATGTGCAAAACACTCTGAAATGGTCATCGGCAACATTTTAGAGGTGTATTTGCATGGTCTAGATTCATTAAAGCTCTAATAATCGCTGTTTGTCCATCTGCAGTGGGCAGGACACACATTTACATATGTATGTACATTCACATATCAGCTTTAATCCTCTGGGCTAGCAGCATTTTTCCCCTGACTAGTAAACTACAGTGATATTTTCTACCTGAGCATTGTGCCTTCGTGACCGCAGACAAAACACATTCACAACGTTTTCCTGTTCTTGTGGCTAAAAGATTGATCTCTCGACCAGGAACACGCCTTTGTGACAGGTAGCTCAATAATGTAACTGGAAGGCGCAATCTCATTTGTAATACTGATCATGAAGGTGCGTTTCCTTTTAAAAACCCAGTCATGAAAGCGAGATTCCGTTTGTACATTTTTCCCATTTTAGATGAGTTGATTTGCAGCCAGTTCCTTCTAATAGAAACCTGTAGTCTTCACCTTGATTTCAGATGTTGCCAAACTGTAAAAAGTTTTTTTTAAATGAAAATTGGAATTATTTGAAAAAAACAATACTTTTAAAATATAATGTCAATATAATCATTAAGCAAACATAACCAGTATACCCATCATGCCCATATACTAATGGCATTCATATTGTATAGCAATGATCAGGATGGATTCAGATTACAATAGGTTAATCTCATACATGCAAATGAGTATCTTGCACACTGTACAAAGGGGTTCATTCAAAAGAACTGTACTTTAACTTTCAGAGCCATTGTATGCCAGTTTCGGTTGGATTCACAGTTTCTATCCTGAAAGCAAGTGCTTAAAGTGATTGTAAAGTTTAATTAATTAAAGGGACAGTCTACCATAGAATTGTTATTGTTTTAAAAGATAGATAATCCCTTTATTACCCATTCCCCAGTTTTGCATAACCAACAGTGTTATATTATTATACTTTTTACCTCTGTGATTACCTTGTATCTAGGAACCTTCTTCCAGCCCCCTGATCACATGACTGTGACTGTTTATTATCTATTGTCTTAAATTTAGCATTGTTTTGTGCTATATCTTAAATAACCCCCTGTGCCTGAACACAGTGTTATCTATATGGCCCACATGTACTTTCTGTCTCTTTGTGTTGAAAAGAGATTTAAAAAGCATAAGTGATAAGAGGCAGCCCTCAAAGGCTTAGAAATTAGCATATGAGCCTACCTATGTTTAGTTTAAACTAAGAATACCAAGAGAAAAAAGCAAATTTGATGATAAAACTAAATTGGAAAGTTGATTAAAATTAAAAGTCCTATCTGAATAATGAAAGTTTAATTTATACTAGACTGTCCCTTTAAAGCTCAGTATCTAAAAATAAGTTTAAAAACCTGGGCACTTTAATTAATTAAACTTTCCAAAGACGCTTCTTTTTAAAAAAAAATACTTACCATTTTGTTTCGTTAAACTTACCGCCAATCCTCCACCCACATTTCCTTTGATATTGAGCATATCGATGATAAATCCGGCTTCCCCCAATATTTGCATGCCCCTTTTGGTGTCGAGCTCGTGGGGCATTCAACGATTAGAGGAAGCCGGATAAGTCATCGATATGTTAATACAGAAGGAGATGGAGGCAGAGGATCGGCAGTATGTTTACCGAAATGAAATGGTAAGTATTTTAAAAAAGAAGCGTCTTTATAAAGTTTAATGACTTTAAGTGCCCATATTTTTAAGATTTTTAAAAACTGTACTTTAAATCATTAAACTTTAAAATCACGGGGGGCGGAGCCTACAGCTAAAGGGACCAGATGCACTTGAATGGAGCTCCTGATTCTAATATAATTTAACAGGGTTATTCTTAAAGTTATTCTCCAATATTTAATATTAATAGTCATTGAAATACCCTGGAGTGATTGGAGAAGTTTGGAGATATCTAATAAGACTGTGGAATTTTCATATTTTTGGTGCGCAAAGAAGCGACCGCCGTTTACAACAATGCGGATGTTATAAGAGGCTGAGGAAATGTGGATATGAAGATACAATAAAGTTCAAAACTAAATACTCCTTGTGCTAGTCCTGTATAAGTGTCTCTAACATAATTCCCGGAGGAAGTTTGCAGTTTCACAGCACTAATATGGAGCCAGAAGACAAGGATCTCATAACGGCCATATCATGGTTGGTGAATGACCATTTTGCACGCCTTGCGGACTGCCTTGCATCGGAATGGGACAGCGTCAACAAGCTTAAGCCTCAAGACATAGAAGTAGCGGCTCCTGTATATGGAAAAACCATGGAGGTAAATGAGGATCAAACCATAACTAAACATAAAGAGTTGGGGATAAGCTTAATTCAAGAAATATATGCAGGGTCTGGCGAATACAGCCCTCAGGGGTTTTTGCCTGAGCAGGTGCGGTCACCATCTGTTCTATAACATGGAAGAAGAAAAATAGAGCCGATGTTTGTTTTTGAAGTGGCCGTCCACTACAGGGTCGGCAAATAACTATAGATTTGAAAGCAGGGTGGCTTACTGGCAACCATCCCCAGATATAAAGGGCAATGGAGACGAAAGCAGGAATTCAAGAATGGGGAATACCCCCCATGAGAACTGTAAGTGTTATGCTTAATTCCTCCTGTCAAGTGATTCATATATATCAGCCGAGAGAAAATAACCAGCACTACCGGGATGAGAGAGAGTGTCTAACTTGCCTGACAGAATGGGTCCCTGACTCCCAACCATGCCAGAAAGAGGGTGTTGGTTAAATTCACAGAGAAAGAAGTCTAATCCAAAGTTTAGATAGAATCTGCGAGAAACTGTAGATACATAGGCCTAGATTTAGAGTTGGGCGGTAGCTGTCAAAACCAGCGTTAGAGGCTCCTAACGCTGGTTTTTACCGCCCTCTGGTATTTGGAGTCAGTCATTAAAGGGTCTAACGCTCACTTTTCAGCCGCGACTTTTCCATACCGCAGATCCCCTTACGTCAATTGCGTATCCTATCTTTTCAATTGGATCTTTCTAACGCCGGTATTTAGAGTCTTGGCTGAAGTGAGCGTTAGAAATCTAACGACAAAACTCCAGCCGCAGAAAAAAGTCAGTAGTTAAGAGCTTTCTGGGCTAACGCCGGTTTATAAAGCTCTTAACTACTGTGCTCTAAAGTACACTAACACCCATAAACTACCTATGTACCCCTAAACCGAGGTCCCCCCACATCGCCGCCACTCTATTAAAAATTTTTAACCCCTAATCTGCCGACCGCCACCTACGTTATACTTATGTACCCCTAATCTGCTGCCCCTAACACCGCCGACCCCTATATTATATTTATTAACCCCTAACCTGCCCCCCACAACGTCGCCGCCAGCTACCTACAATAATTAACCCCTAACCTGCCGACCGCAAAGCGCCGCTACCTACGTTATCCTTATGTACCCCTAATCTGCTGCCCCTAACACCGCCGACCCCTATATTATATTTATTAACCCCTAATCTGCCCCCCCTCAACGTCGCCTCCACCTGCCTACACTTATTAACCCCTAATCTGCCGAGCGGACCGCACCGCTACTATAATAAAGTTATTAACCCCTAATCCGCCTCACTCCCGCCTCAATAACCCTATAATAAATAGTATTAACCCCTAATCTGCCCTCCCTAACATCGCCGACACCTAACTTCAATTATTAACCCCTAATCTGCCGACCGAATCTCACCGCTACTGTAATTAATGGATTAACCCCTAAAGCTAAGTCTAACCCTAACACCCCCCTAAATTAAATATAATTTAAATCTAACGAAATAAATTAACTCTTATTAAATAAATTATTCCTATTTAAAGCTAAATACTTACCTGTAAAATAAACCCTAATATAGCTACAATATAAATTATAATTATATTATAGCTATTTTAGGATTTATATTTATTTGACAGGCAACTTTATATTTATTTTAACCAGGTACAATAGCTATTAAATAGTTAAGAACTATTTAATAGCTAAAATAGTTAAAATAATTACAAAATTACCTGTAAAATAAATCCTAACCTAAGTTACAATTAAACCTAACACTACATTATCAATAAATAAATTAAATAAAATACCTACAATTACCTACAATTAAACCTAGCACTACACTATCAATACATTAATTAAATACAATACCTACAAATAACTACAATTAAATAAACTAACTAAAGTACAAAAAATAAAAAAGAACTAAGTTACAAAAAATAAAAAAATATTTACAAACATTAGAAAAATATTACAACAATTTTAAACTAATTACACCTACTCAAAGCCCCCCAAAATAAAAAAATGCCCTACCCTATTCTAAATTAAAAAAAGTTCAAAGCTCTTTTACCTTACCAGCCCTGAACAGGGCCCTTTGCGGGGAATGCCCTAAGAAATTCAGCTCTTTTGCCTGTAAAAAAACACATACAATACCCCCCCCCCAACATTACAACCCACCACCCACATACCCCTAATCTAACCCAAACCCCCCTTAAATAAACCTAACACTAAGCCCCTGAAGATCTTCCTACCTTATCTTCACCTCACCGGGTATCACCGATTGGTCCTGGCTCCAAAATCTTCATCCAACCCAAGCGGGGGCTGGCGATCCATAATCCTGCGGCTGAAGAGGTCCAGAAGAGGCTCCAAAGTCTTCATCCTATCCGGGAAGAAGAGGCGATCCAGACCGGCAACCATCTTGATCCAAGCGGCATCTTCTATCTTCATCCGATGAGGAACGGCTCCATCGTGAAGACCTCCAGCGCGGATCAATCTTCTTCCGACGACGTCCAACTGAAGAATGACAGTTCCTTTAAGGGACGTCATCTAAGATGGCGTCCCTTGAATTCCGATTGGCTGATAGGATTTTATCAGCCAATCGGAATTAAGGTAGGAAAATTCTGATTGGCTGATGGAATCAGCCAATCAAGTTCAATCCGATTGGCTGATCCGATCAGCCAATCAGATTGAGCTCGCATTCTATTGGCTGTTCCAATCAGCCAATAGAATGCGAGCTCAATCTGATTGGCTGATCGGATCAGTCAATCGGATTGAACTTGATTCTGATTGGCTGATTCCATCAGCCAATCAGAATTTTCCTACCTTAATTCCAATTGGCTGATAGAATCCTATCAGCCAATCGGAATTCGAGGGACGCCATCTTGGATGACGTCCCTTGAAGGAACTGTCATTCTTCAGTTGGACGTCGTCGGAAGAAGATTGATCCGTGCTGGAGGTCTTCACGATGGAGCCGTTCCTCATCGGATGAAGATAGAAGATGCCGCTTGGATCAAGATGGTTGCCGGTCTTGATCGCCTCTTCTTCCCGGATAGGATGAAGACTTTGGAGCCTCTTCTGGACCTCTTCAGCCGCAGGATTATGGATCGCCAGCCCCCGCTTGGGTTGGATGAAGATTTTGGAGCCAGGACCGATCGGTGATACCCGGTGAGGTGAAGATAAGGTAGGAAGATCTTCAGGGGCTTAGTGTTAGGTTTATTTAAGGGGGGTTTGGGTTAGATTAGGGGTATGTGGGTGGTGGGTTGTAATGTTGGGGGGGGTATTGTATGTGTTTTTTTACAGGCAAAAGAGCTGAATTCTTTGGGGCATGCCCCGCAAAGGGCCCTGTTCAGGGCTGGTAAGGTAAAAGAGCTTTGAACTTTTGTAATTTAGAATAGGGTAGGGCATTTTTTTATTTTGGGGGGCTTTGTTATTTTATTAGGGGGCTTAGAGTAGGTGCAATTAGTTTAAAATTGTTGTAATATTTTTCTAATGTTTGTAAATATTTTTTTATTTTTTGTAACTTAGTTCTTTTTTATTTTTTGTACTTTAGTTAGTTTATTTAAATGTATTTATTTGTAGGTATTGTATTTAATTAATTTATTGATAGTGTAGTGTTAGGTTTAATTGTAGATAATTGTAGGTATTTTATTTAATTAATTTATTGATAGTGTAGTGTTAGGTTTAATTGTAACTTAGGTTAGGATTTATTTTACAGGTAATTTTGTAATTATTTTAACTATTTTACCTATTAAATAGTTCTTAACTATTTAATAGCTATTGTACCTGGTTAAAATAAATACAAAGTTACCTGTAAAATAAATATAAATCCTAAAATAGCTATAATATACAGTAATTATAATTTATATTGTAGCTATATTAGGATTTATTTTACAGGTAAGTATTTAGCTTTAAATAGGAATAATTTATTTAATAAGAGTTAATTTATTTTGTTAGATTTAAATTATATTTAACTTAGGGGGGTGTTAGTGTTAGGGTTAGACTTAGCTTTAGGGGTTAATACATTTATTAGAATAGCGGTGAGCTCCAGTTGGCAGATTAGGGGTTAATGTTTGAAGTTAGGTGTCGGCGATGTTAGGGAGGGCAGATTAGGGGTTAATACTATTTATTATAGGGTTATTGAGGCGGGAGTGAGGCGGATTAGGGGTTAATAACTTTATTATAATTGCGGTGCGGTCCGCTCGGCAGATTAGGGGTTAATAAGTGTAGGCAGGTGGAGGCGACGTTGTGGGGGGCAGATTAGGGGTTAATAAATATAATATAGGGGTCAGCGGTGTTAGGGGCAGCAGATTAGGGGTACATAGGGATAATGTAAGTAGCGGCGGTTTACGGAGCGGCAGATTAGGGGTTAAAAATAATATGCAGGGGTCAGCGATAGCGGGGGCGGCAGATTAGGGGTTAATAAGTGTAAGGCTAGGGGTGTTTAGACTCGGGGTACATGTCAGAGTGTTAGGTGCAGACGTAGGAAGTGTTTCCCCATAGCAAACAATGGGGCTGCGTTAGGAGCTGAACGCGGCTTTTTTGCAGGTGTTAGTTTTTTTTTCAGCTCAAACAGCCCAATTGTTTTCTATGGGGGAATCGTGCACGAGCACGTTTTTGAAGCTGGCCGCGTCCGTAAGCACCGCTGGTATCGAGAGTTGAAGTTGCAGTAAATATGCTCTACGCTCCTTTTTTGGAGCCTAACGCAGCCATTCTGTGAACTCTAAATACCAGCGGTATTTAAAAGGTGCGGCCAGAAAAAAGCCAGCGTAGCTAACGCACCCCTTTGGCCGCAAAACTCTAAATCTAGGCGTTAGGCCTAGATTTAGAGTTGGGCGGTAGCCGTCAAAACCAGCGTTAGAGGCTCCTAACGCTGGTTTTTACCGCCCTCTGGTATTTGGAGTCAGTCATTAAAGGGTCTAACGCTCACTTTTCAGCCGCGACTTTTCCATACCGCAGATCCCCTTACGTCAATTGCGTATCCTATCTTTTCAATGGGATCTTTCTAACGCCGGTATTTAGAGTCTTGGCTGAAGTGAGCGTTAGAAATCTAACGACAAAACTCCAGCCGCAGAAAAAAGTCAGTAGTTAAGAGCTTTCTGGGCTAACGCCGGTTTATAAAGCTCTTAACTACTGTGCTCTAAAGTACACTAACACCCATAAACTACCTATGTACCCCTAAACCGAGGTCCCCCCACATCGCTGCCACTCTATTAAAATTTTTTAACCCCTAATCTGCCGACCGCCACCTACGTTATACTTATGTACCCCTAATCTGCTGCCCCTAACACCGCCGACCCCTATATTATATTTATTAACCCCTAATCTGCCCCCCTCAACGTCGCCTCCATCTGCCTACACTTATTAACCCCTAATCTGCCGAGCGGACCGCACCGCTACTATAATAAAGTTATTAACCCCTAATCCGCCTCACTCCCGCCTCAATAACCCTATAATATATAGTATTAACCCCTAATCTGTCATCCCTAACATCGCCGACACCTAACTTCAATTATTAACCCCTAATCTGCCGACCGAATCTCGCCGCTACTGTAATAAATGGATTAACCCCTAAAGCTAAGTCTAACCCTAACCCTAACACCCCCCTAAGTTAAATATAATTTAAATCTAACGAAATAAATTAACTCTTATTAAATAAATTATTCCTATTTAAAGCTAAATACTTACCTGTAAAATAAACCCTAATATAGCTACAATATAAATTATAATTATATTATAGCTATTTTAGGATTTATATTTATTTTACAGGTAACTTTGTATTTATTTTAACCAGGTACAATAGCTATTAAATAGTTAAGAACTATTTAATAGCTAAAATAGTTAAAATAATTACAAAATTACCTGTAAAATAAATCCTAACCTAAGTTACAATTAAACCTAACACTACACTATCAATAAATAAATTAAATAAAATACCTACAATTACCTACAATTAAACCTAACACTACACTATCAATACATTAATTAAATACAATACCTACAAATAACTACAATTAAATAAACTAACTAAAGTACAAAAAAATAAAAAAGAACTAAGTTACAAAAAATTAAAAAATATTTACAAACATTAGAAAAATATTACAATTTTAAACTAATTACACCTACTCTAAGCCCCCTAATGAAATTACAAAGCCCCCCAAAATAAAAAAATGCCCTACCCTATTCTAAATTACAAAAGTTCAAAGCTCTTTTACCTTACCAGCCCTGAACAGGGCCCTTTGCGGGGCATGCCCCAAGAAATTCAGCTCTTTTGCCTGTAAAAAAACACATACAATACCCCCCCCAACATTACAACCCACCACCCACATACCCCTAATCTAACCCAAACCCCCCTTAAATAAACCTAACACTAAGCCCCTGAAGATCTTCCTACCTTATCTTCACCTCACCGGGTATCACCGATCGGTCCTGGCTCCAAAATCTTCATCCAACCCAAGCGGGGGCTGGTGATCCATAATCCTGCGGCTGAAGAGGTCCAGAAGAGGCTCCAAAGTCTTCATCCTATCCAGGAAGAATAGGCGATCCAGACCGGCAACCATCTTGATCCAAGCGGCATCTTCTATCTTCATCCGATGAGGAACGGCTCCATTGTGAAGACCTCCAGCGCGGATCAATCTTCTTCCGACGACGTCCAACTGAAGAATAACGGTTCCTTTAAGGGACGTCATCCAAGATGGCGTCCCTCGAATTCCGATTGGCTGATAGGATTCTATCAGCCAATCGGAATTAAGGTAGGAAAATTCTGATTGGCTGATGGAATCAGCCAATCAGAATCAAGTTCAATCCGATTGGCTGATCCAATCAGCCAATCAGATTGAGCTCGCATTCTATTGGCTGTTCCGATCAAATCACTCTGGTGTATACAGTATAGTACCTTAATATTTGCTTTAGAGCTTCTTTAAAATTATCTGTATATTACCCAGGCCTATACCTAATCCTATAGTCTATGGTTCTTGCTAGAGAGTTGCTCATATATTTTAAGACAAGTTTAACAGCCAAGTATATGCTGAATTAAGGTTTACCTCTCATTGTAAATAGACAAACTATTTTATCTATATTATACTTATTAGTTCTGGTGTTTTACTTGAACTAACATACTGCTTTATTGTATGCTTTGTAGACCCCGACCAACATAAGATCATACGCACAGGTGTTGGATTATTGTTTCGTTATTACTGGCTGGTACACCACTCATTTTATGCCTGCTGAGCTTGAGGGGATTATTGAGCTTTCATACAATGTTTTCTTTTATACGCAACTAACTTAACTTTAGATAAGAGCATATATATGGCAGTTCAACTCAGGGTATTTTGCATTGTCCTTATTTAAATTAATTTTGTCTGCAGACACTTGTTCCTTACCTGGTGTCACAGCCTCATATAGTCTTAACACCCCTTATTTCAGTTGAAGATATACCTTTAGTTACTACCACAATTTCCATATTTGGTATTTTAATATACGTAATTCTACAGATTAGGAATTTGTGCTACGTCTGCAATATTTTTATTGTTTTTCTTAACATCACATCCTTTAAATTGTCAGTTTCCATACCAGTATGGAACAACTATTAATTAGACAGGGTAAATATCTCACCATATAATTGAATGCTTCTACCCAACCCCCCCCCCCCCCCCCCGCAACCTATCCTAGTACTCTGATAGTTTATTTTAGGTATCAGAGACTAAAGCACGGTTTCCCTGGACATATACCGCATGTAATTCATTATTATAGTTCCTAATACCTCTATATATGATTTTCTTTATTGTTATTCTTATTTCAATTTAAATACAGAGCAAAAACACATTAATATCACTTATTTTCTTATTTTATGTTTCGGAAAACTATTTTACAATTTGTAGTTACCTGTGGGGAGGTGTCTTATTGTAGCCCAGATGAGGCCATTTGGACTCTAGTTTTTGGCACCTTTTATAGGTGTATCCATTTCATTATCTATATTTGTTTACAGCGCTATTTCATTATTAATGGCTTTGCTCTTGCCTTTATTGTTATTCTTATTTAAATTTAATACAGGGCAAAGAATAAGTTAATATCACTCATATTCTCTTGTTTTATGTTTTCTGAAAACTATTTATACAATTTATAGCTGTTGAGATAACAAAACTGAAAAATGTGAGGTTTATCTTTTGCTTATTTGAATGTATCTGTGATGTAACAGCGATGATCGTATATCTTACCATTACGACTAATTTTCTTTCTCCTTTTTGTATTTTGTATGCCTTTTTGAAGAATGGCTTGTCTGTATTGTTACTTAACAACCCCAATAAAAATTATTTAAAAAAAAAAACAAAAAAAAAAACTTTAAAATTACTTTAACATACTCACCTAGATTACGAGTTTTGCGTATTCCTTAAAAAGCAGCGTTGAGAGGTCCCAATGCTGCTTTTTAACGCCCGCTGGTATTATGAGTCTTGCAGGTACAGGTGTACCGCTCACTTTTTTTCCGCAACTTGAAAATACCGCAAACCCACTTACGTCAATTGCGTATCCTATATTTTCAATGGGATTTTCCTAACGCCGGTATTACAAGTCTTCCTAAAAGTGAGCGGTACAGCCTCTCCTGTCAAGCCTGGTACCGCATTTAAAAGTCCGTAGTTAAGAGTTTTATGGGCTAACGCCGTAACATAAAACTCTTTACTAAAGTGCTAAAAAGTACACTAACACCCATAAACTACCTATTAACCCCTAAACCGAGCCCCCCCCCCACATCGCAAACACTAAATTAAAATTTTTAACCCCTAATCTGCCAAACCGGAGATCGTCGCCACTTAAATAAATATATTAACCCCTAAACCACCGTACTCCCGCATCGCAAACACTAGTTAAATTTTATTAACCCCTAATCTGCCGCCCCCAATGTCGCCGACACTTTATTAAATGTATTAACCCCTAAACCTAAGCCTAACCCTAACACCCCCCTAACTTAAATATAATTTAAATACATCTAAATAAAATTACTACAATTAACTAAATAATTCCTATTTAAAACTAAATACTTACCTATAAAATAAACCCTAAGCTAGATACAATATAACTAATAGTTACATTGTATCTCGCTTAGGGTTTATTTTTATTTTACAGGCAACTTTTTATTTATTTTAACTATGTACAATAGTTATTAAACAGTTATTAACTATTTAATAGCTACCTAGCTAAAATAAATACAAAAGTGCGTGTAAAATAAAACCTAACCTAAGTTACAATTACACCTAACACTACACTATAATTAAATTAATTCCCTACATTAAATTAAATTAATTACAATAAAATAAAATAAACTAAAGTACAAAAAAACAAACACTAAATTACAGAAAATAATAAAATAATTACAAGTTTTTTAAACTAATTACACCTAATCTAATCCCCCTAATAAAATAACTACCCTATACTAAATTACAAATATCCCTTAAAAGGGCTTTTTTGCGGGGCATTGCCCCAAAGTAATCAGCTCTTTTATCTGTAAAAAAAAATACAATACCCCCCAACATTAAAACCCATCACTCACACACCCAACCCTACTCTAAAACCCACCCAATACCCCCTTAAAAAAACCTAACACTAACCCCTTGAAGATCACCCTACCTTGAGATGTCTTCACACAACCGGCCCGAAGTCCTCAACGAAACCGGGCGAAGTGGTCCTCCAGACGGGCAGAAGTCTTCATCCATCCGGAGCGGAGCGGGTCCATCTTCAAGACATCCGACGCGGAGCATCCACTTCTGTCTTCATCCGACGACTAAATGACGGTACCTTTAAGTGACGTCATCCAAGATGGCGTCCCTTCAATTCCGATTGGCTGTTAGAATTCTATCAGCCAATCGGAATTAAGGTAGAAAAAATCCTATTGGCTGATCCAATCAGCCAATAGGATTGAGCTTGCATTCTATTGGCTGTTCCAATCAGAATGCGATTGGATTGAACTTCAATCCTATTGGCTGATTGCATCAGCCAATAGGATTTTTTCTACCTTAATTCCGATTGGCTGATAAAATTCTATCAGCCAATCGGAATTGAAGGGCTGATTACTGTCCGCCACCTCAGAGGTGGTGGGCGAGTTAAGGAGCAGCGGTCCTAAGACCGCTGCTTAACTACAGTTTCCAGCGAGCCTGAAGGCTCGCTCAGAAACAGAGGCATTGGGGCCGATTGAAGCTTTGATAAATCGGCGCCATAATTATATGCTAGAAATTAAAGAAGGCGCCACATAGTGTAATACTGTATCAGTATATAAAAGTTGAAGCAAAAATAAAGGGACACTGTACCCAAAAATTTTCTTTCGTGATTCAGATAGAGCATGTAATTTTAAGCAATTTTCTAATTTACTCCTATTATCAAATGTTCTTTATTCTCTTGGTATCTTTATTTGAAATGCAAAAATGTAAGTTTAGATGCCAGCCCTTTTTTGGTGAACAACCTAGGTTGTCCTTGCTGATTGGTGGATAAATTCATCCACCAATCAAAAACTGCTGTCCAGAGTGCTGAAGCAAGAAAAAAGCATAGATGCCTTCTTTTTCATATAAAGATAGCAAGAGAACGAAGAAAAATTGATAATAGGAGTAAATTAGAAAGTTGCTTAAAATTGCATGCTCTATCTGAATCACAAAAGAAAATTTTTGGGTACAGTGTCCCTTAAGCGTTTCCACTCACATGCGGTGGAGCACTAGATAAGTGATATTCACTCAGGCCGGATCTTCAAGAGTAACCCGGATAACAAGTCACTCCTCTATCTGGTAGTTCAAACTGGTCACCTGGTCTCCCGAATATGAATGTATGAAGCGGTCCAGTAGGCAGCTTTAACAAAGCTCAAGCAAGACATTCATTTTTCAAAGAAATCTGCCACCAAGCATGAATGCATTAAAGGGACACTGAACCCAATTTTTCTCTTTCATGATTCAGATAGAGCATGCAATTTTAAGCAACTTTCTAATTCACTCCAATTATCAATTTTTCTTCGTTCTCTTGCTATCTTTATTTGAAAAAGAAGGCATCTAAGCTTTTTTTTAGTCCAGTACTCTGGATAGCACTTTTTTTATTGGTGGATGAATTCATCCACCAATCAGCAAACACAACCCAGGTTGTTCACCAAAAATGGGCCGGCATCTAAACTTACATTCTTGCATTTCAAATAAAGATACCAAGAGAATAAAGAACATTTGATAATAGGAGTAAATTAGAAAGTTGCTTAAAATTTCATGCTCTGTCTGAATCACAAAATAAAAAATTTGGGTTCAGTGTCCCTTTAAACAAGAGCCTTAATCCAAACACTTGAGGAGAGCTGCCTGATATAACATCCATTAGACTCTGGGTTCATTTCAATGCACATTGGACTCTAGAGATGACATCTTTTACCATTATTAGACTATTGTGCCATTTATATTTGTATATATTTTTGCACACTGTGGTGAGCGCCCCAAGTTATCACCTAGAGTATAGTGATTATTATTACATAATTATATGCAAGCCATAGTGTAAAATTAAAATGCTTTAACACATTAAAGACAGTGGCATTGTCGGATGGGGCCCTCAACCCCCATCTTAATGGCTGTCCCAATGTGCCCCCCCCCAAACTGTGGCTTCCCACCACCACACTGCCCAGGCACTGTGGCTGCTCCATCCAGCTTCACACACGACACACCCAACCCCCATCCCACTGCACACCCAATCCTGTCCATGACTCACCTGACCCCTCCCGCAACATGCCCAGTCTTGTCCTCACACCAAGACCCCGCCCTCAAATAACTGGTTAGGCTCCTGGAAGTGCCCCCCCCCCCCCCAAAAAAAAAAAAAAAAAAACAATTTCCAGGGAACAACACTGATTAGAGATAATTTTTTTTGCACTTTTATGTGCACTTAAGTTACAAGTAACAAAAAAATATTACAAAAATCAGGAGATAGTATAAAAATAACCTACTAATATAAAACTATAGCTACCTGAAAAAACACAAAAAAGTAAGAGAAGTATTTTGTTGTGTATGATGTTGTGTTCAAGAGAAAATTTAGTGACATTTTTATCTGATTAGTGAAAAAACTCATCCACACAGCTGATAAACCATTAATAAACTATACACAATCCAAAGGGAAAAAACTTTTTTCTTCCAAACATCTGGAACATAAGAATTTGTCTAAATAAACAGGGAAGTGAAACTGTTCACACAGCTCTGTTTCTGGCAGTAGTCAAATGTAGATAGTATATAAAAACAGTGCAGTATCAGCTTAAACGGACAGTGAACACCTTGTAATTACAATATAATTTTTTTGTTTTTCTATAGAATACCATATCATTCAAAACGTTTAAAACAAATTAACATCTTGTTTGTAATGGTTTTTCAATAGCCAAACTCCACCCACAACTTGCCTCATTTGGAAGAGTGGATCCAAGCTTGAGACGCGACTGATAAGGCTAGCCGCAGTCATACTGTTACTAAAAAGTGTATTGTTTTGCATTTTTTATCTGTTAAAGCCGATTAGGAAAATATATGTAGAAAGGTTAGGCTTGAATATCTTTAACTGCATGGATATGCTTTCAACCAAATACAAACAGGCCCTGGTTGTGCTGTTTCTAATAGCATGAGACACACCGATTTCAAATGGACCAACAATTAAATAAAATATAGATAAATACTGGGGAGAATGTATCTGCATCACAGTTATTGTGGCAAACACACATGTTTCAATTTATTTTTCAACTGTGGGATGCAAGAAAAACAAATCTTTGCCACTTTTGTGGGCCCACAGTGGCTTTAAATGCTAAAATTTTGAAATAATTTAGTTGAACAGGTACTTTTTCCTTTTCTCTTAATATTTAAAAGGATTAAACAAAGCTACAGTGGCTACAGCTGTATCAGATAAAAAAATTCAGGCAGATACATGTTATTGTCTAGTTTTAGCTTTTTTCCTTTGGTGAAAAATGAGCAGTGGTTGCTGAGTAAATTAGGGTTTAATGTTATGTCAAAAAAATAGTAGCAATTTAGCAGTGTAGGATTGTGTAAATTATAGTCCCAGGTATTGGTCTGTTTAAACACACAACTGACCATCACACCTATATGAGCTTGTTGGGCATCTTATTCCAAAATCATGGACATTAAAATATGAAGTTGACCACCCCCCATTTGAGGCTATACAAAGGTTTTCCACAAGATTTTGAAGTGTGTCTGTGGAAATCTGGCCCAGTCAGCCAAAAGAGCATTTGTGGGGTCAGTCACTGATGTTGGATGAGAAGATCTAATTTGCAATTGGGATTACAATTCATCCCAAAGGTGTTCAATGGGACCGAGGTCAGGGTTCTGTGCAAGTCTCTCATGTTCCTCTATACCAAACTCATTAAACCATGTCTTAATAAACCTCTCTTTGTGCAAAGGGCACAGTCATGCTAGAACAGGAAAGGGCATTCCACAAAATCTTAAGTTGGAAGCACCCAATTGTCTAAAATGTCTTTGTATCCTGTAGCATTAGGATGACACGGATACCGAGAGTCATATCCAGTTGTCCTATCCAGCTGGCTCCAAAATTGCCATGTTCTATTTTGATTGTTTAAAGGGACATTAAATACTAGGTATTTGCATTCGTAATATTCGTTGGTAAACAAATCCCGAATATGGCTGCCACCAGCAGCATTCGACTATTTTCAGAGACGGATTTCTTCTTGCAAAAGTGCAACACACTAAGATCTTAAGATCTATGTTTGCACAGATCTTGGTGTGTTACACTTTCACATGAAGAAATTTGTCTCCGAAAATAGCCAACTGGATAGGGCAACTGGATATGACCCTCCAACCTCACTCATGACTCTCCTGACTCCACCCACATCCCGTTCTGACTTCACCCACAGATCTTCCTGACTCTGCCTACTGCTTTTCAAAATGTAGTCCACAGCCTCCTGTTCCCAGGCAGCAACAGGGACCTTTGTGATTCAAATAGAGCATGCAATTTTAAAATGTAAATGTAGCCACCAATCAGCAACCGCTACCCAGGTGCTAAACAAAAAATGGGCCAGCTCCTAAGCTCACATCCCTGCTTTTATATACCAAGAGAATGGGGGGGGGGTAAATTAAAAAGTTGCTTATAATTGCATGCTCTCTCTGAATCATTAAAGAAAAAATTGGGTTTCATATAACTTTAAGAATGCTTTTTAGCTTTAATATCTGTATTGTATGTTTCTGCACATTTATTAAGTATTTTAAAGTGCCATAAAACAGGTTGAGATCTGTGCATATCCTAAAAGGGCTAATTAATTGAAAATGGTTTGCGTAAAAAAATGTTTAAAAATTGTTGGCAAGTATTTTAAAATAATTTTCAAAAATAAGCAAAATGAATTACATAGCTAAGCTGCCTGGAGCAGCTAACTCGACTCCTCTTATCAGTGTTTAGACACAGGCATTGTATTTCAACTGAGTTCACAGCTTCTTGGCATGCTCCAGCATTTTACCAAATTTTGCAATTTTGCATTTTACCAAAAGAACAATAAACATAGATACAGCCATAATAGGAATTGTGTGGGGGGAGTTAGAGCTTTACAATTCAGAAACTAAAAAGAAAGGGTTAATGGTGAGGCACTGCAGTATACATTTACAGGTAAAGTAATTAAAGTACATATTATATTATTTTGTTTCTATCCCAACTTGTTTTATGTCCCTTTGATATTTTCAGTGTACACAAGCTATGTGACTAGAGTCATTGGATGCACACCTGGTATGTACTGAGAGTGCTGCCAAGGTCACGGGCTGTGCAGTCAGTCTAGGCTCACACACTTTTACATATTTTGATTGAAATGTTTGGGAATCTGTATTTAAGATAAAGCAGCACATATGTATTCCGCAAACATAAGCAGCTTATTTGAGAACTTGCCAGATTTGATCTAGGGTCTCTAGGTTTAAACAACTATATTCGGGTCTCCAGCTTAGGTTTCCTATTTATCTGGGAAATTAGACAAGCCCACAGAAGCAGAATGGTCTGTCCAAAACCTAATTGGAACATCAAGGGTTGCAGTAGTATAGTATGAAGCTAACTGCAAATCCACCTTAAAGGGGCAGTATACACCAATTTTTATATAACTACATGTAATAGACACTACTATAAAGAAGAATATGCACAGATACATATCTAAAGATCCAATATAAAACCTTTTAAAAACTTACTTAGAAGCTCACAGTTTAGCGTTGTTGATGAGGCAGACTGGGGACACCCACTGAAAGGGGCTGGGTAAACAAAAAGAGCAGACATTCCCCACCTCCCCTTCCCTGCATATGAAAAGACATATAACATAAACAGGAGCCAGCAGGAGTCTATAAACGCATGTATACATCTGGCACCGTGGGACTTGGTTAGGAGTCTGAAAATCAGCTCAATGTTATTAAAAAATAAGTAAAACTATACATTGTTACAAAAACACTCCCAGATGGGCTGTATACATGGATCATCAACAAAACATTTATGCAAATAAAAATCTAGTGTACAATGTCCCTTTAAAGAGATGGTAAATCCTAGCATTTCAAAAATGCTAGGACTTACCATCACTAAAAATAAACGTCACTGTTCATTTTTTTCAATGAGGTGACGTTTCCACCTCTTAGCTAAAAGCCGTGCGTGCCGATCGTTATAATGCTGTAGTCACGTATAGCTATAATGAAAAAATAAGCAGTGCTGTGGGCCGTTAGACCTGCTAGGCTTAGCAGTGAAGCCGCTGTAAAATAAAGACACCTTTTCTGATTCATGCATTTTTTTTTAAACTGCTGAAAGAAGGTGGCCTTTATTTTTAGTGAAGGTAAATCCGAGCATTTTTTAAACGCTAGGATTCACAATCACTTTAAAGGGATTCAGTCCAAGTAAAACTTTAATAATTCAGATAGAGCAAACAATATTTTTTTATTTACAACCAATTCATGATACATTTCAAATTCCATCTAGAACGAAGGTAGATTATACATTACACTGCATCATACCAGACCATAGTAAATAAAGTATTACAGAAACTTCTCTGCTCAATTTTAACATATAAAAAAAAAAGAAAAGAACAAAAACCGAAACAAAGAAAAACAGGGTGAGGGCCCATCCACTTAATACCTACATGAGCCAGTTAATTTTCTGTATCTGAATTGGAGATTTTCGAAACAACTTTAGATAATTATACACACCAATAACCAGAACAAAAACAAAACAAAACAAAAAAAAGGAAGGGGAAAGGAAAGGAGGAAGTTTTTAGAAGAAAGCAGATTACCACAAGCCCAGCAAAACCTATTCTGAATTTCTAATTCTAATTCTAGGATATATTAGATCAGTGTTTTTCAACCAGTGTGCCGTGGCACACTAGTGTGCCGTGAGAGATCCTCAGGTGTGCCACGGCAGACTGACAACAGTGTGACATATTTTTTAAACTTTGCTTGTTTTTTACTCCCAGTGCAATGGTAGTTTGTAGGAGGCATGGCATAACAGCACAATACATACAGTATGTGTGTGTTTGTGTGTATGTGTATATATATATGCTGTATTAGGCTACAATGTGTGATTTTTTTAAAATTTTGGGATGGTGGTGTGCCACAGGATTTTTTAATGTAAAAAAGTGTGCCACAGCAAAAAAAGGTTAAAAATCACTGTATTAGATGTTCAATTTCACTGGCAGGAAGAGCTTTTTTAAAGGCGGACCATTTAAGAAAAAACCTCCTGATGTCCTGGTCATTATCTAGGTTAGTATCAAACTGTTCAAGGATACATTATCTAATTTATAATATACTAGGGGTTGTTGTTAACTTCCATTTTTTAAAAATTAGATATCTAGCAGCTAATATGGCCATATTGAAAATTTTAGTATTAATCTGCTTCTTCCCTGAGTTAAACCAGAGGAAAACTATACTTATCAATGTCAAACACTAAAGCTTATATTTCCACATTTAAGTCCCTTATCTGGGGTAAAGTAAGACATATAAAGTAATTTCAAGTGAGATTCCGTAGATAGGTTTAATTTCCGTAGATAGGTGTGCAATATCTTGTTTGATCTCATTTCTGAGAGTATCAAACTTAGGAGAGAGGACTTCTGAGATATTAAGGACTAGAGACTGGATATCAGGAGGCTCCAATGGAATCACAGGGCTGACAGTGGGTGCCTGCACCTCTACCGAGGTGTCGAAAGTACTTTTGTTCCTCTTGTCTCTCTTTCTAGCCGCCATAACTGAGGGTGAGCTTTTAGGGTGAGAGTGAAGAAATTTATCCATGTGCTCTCGGCAGTGCTTAGTGATGTCAGTGCAGAGTGAATCGTGAAGTGAGTAAAGGGAGAAGAATCCCCCAAGGAAAAAAAGAAGGTGAAGCCCCTTGAGAGGGGAAGAGAGGGGTTGGGTATCCCAGCACCCTGCAGAATGAGATAAGGAGAAGAGAGTTAACCCTCTCAAAAAGTGAAAAATAAGGGAGTGATAATTTGTGATACGTGAGTTGCAGGTGAGGTAAAAAAAAAAAAGAAAAAAGTGCTGTTTGAAAGTGAGAAAATATAAAAAAGAGGGATCAGCCCAGAGGAATGGATTCCCTAAAGAAGACAGTCATGGGGGAGGCAAAAAGAACCATTGTGAAACAAATGATTGGTAAGATGAGACCTCCACCGGGGTGGAGGCACCCAGATCAGAATTAGCAAAAATCAGCCACAGGATAACGAGCCTCTAGTCAAGCCCTAGACCAATGTTAAATTGTATATTAGAGTACAGAGATATTTAAATTTAAGAGCTCCAGGCCTCTAAGGACCAGATAGAGGTAATGGTAGTGATCCTACTCAGGGTTCTCTATATTACATAGGAAAAAAAGATTCACTTATTGATATACCGGAGCTGGGTATAGAGATACATATGTGAGATATGCAAAGTTTAAGGCCCTTTAACAATAGAAAAATAAGATTACACCTGAGTGTAGAATACAAATTTAAGATACCCAATAGATAGGACCCTTTAGTGTTTAGCAAAATATTGGCAATGTGTACCTGAGCTGGGGTCCAAAAAAAAAAGAGATGTTGAATGGAGTTTTGACAATAGTTATGGTCTTAGAGCCTAAATCAGAACTGCCTATTTCTGTAGTAATACAGCAGATCTAGGAAATGCTTTGAGTTGAATGAAACATGGGAAAAATAAACAAGAAAATTAGTTGTTCACAGACATACTCTCAGCAATCCCACAAATAGACATTCTAGAGAATTTAAACAATGTCCAAACAGATAAAGCAGTCCATTAATTAGCAGGTTATAGCATAATACTATGCTCCTCAATTTTCTCCTTTTCCCCTCACCCCTCCTCTTACCCTAGCCTTTTTACCCATTCTTCCAAGTATTACCCTCATATTAGTTCATCCTGCTGGGTCAATGCAAACGTCCAGTATAATTTAATTTAATAGAGGGTCTGGCGGATATTCTGAGCAGAGTTCTAGTAATGAGAAAAAAAGGGGGAGCACTGTTCCATATACAAAGGAAAAACACAAGTGGTTAGGGCAGGGAGGAGAGAGAAAAACAGAGAGATCAAGAACAGGGCTTTCAACAAACAAAGGGTTCAAATCAGTACCATAACATATCCTGAAGTGTGCCGTAGGAGAACTGGGAAGCCATATTCAGAGGCAGCCCCCCTCACGCAGCACCAGTGGGAGGGGAAGCTGAGACCAACCAAACAAACAGGACAGGTCAGCGTCTAACAGACACCGCAGATCAGACCCAGGATAAGCAGACAGCAGCAAGAGTCGGGATAGCAAGCAGGGAGCTGGAACTGGTCCCGCACCAGGAGGAAGATGGACCAATCCCCGTTCCAAAACAGTGGAGCAAGAGAGGAAAGCCACCAGTCGGACAACCAAGACAAGCCGGGATGCAAGCCCACGCTGAGTAACCTTTTCAGGGAACTTAGTAGACCTGCTGGGGATGGCCGCAAAAAGAGTTTCAGCCCGGCGGGGCCCAACACCGGGCGGACAATACCTCAAGGCAAATAGCCTCCTCGTTCCAGCCCCACAATAAGCAGCATAAACTGAAGGAAAAAAAGCAACACAGCAGAAGTAAGCCCCCCCTTGCGCAGCACCCGTGGCGGGGGGGGGGGCGGAAATGACAAAGTCTATGGTTTGTATGAATAATGGGGGGTTTTCAGTAAAGACAACTGCTTGGATACCCAGTATAGTATAAAACTATTAGGAAAAGACAAGTCCTTTCAGCTGCTGCAGAACGCAGCTCAGTGCAATGACACAGCACTTATGGAGTTCCAGTAATGTTGTAGATTGAACTAAGAAAGCCACCCAGGGTCTAAGGGTTTGGGCGCAAAGCGTCTCGCCAACAGCTTGTAAGGAAAGACGGAACAGGTGTTTCACGTGACCTCACACCTGCGCTCCTCCTCCGGAACTCCGGAGAGCAAACAATTTTAAACAACTTTCCAATTCATATCCAGTATCTAAATGTGCACAATCTTTTGATATGCACACTTTCTGAGGCACCAGCTCCGACTGAGGACGATGGCTGTCACATGATGCAGTGGGAGGGAAAATAGAACTAACTTTAAAATGTGTTAGAAAGAAATCTAAAACGTATTTGAAAATCAGACAAATGGGTCAATTTATCAAAGGCTTTCGCCATCCTTCGACCCCCTACGACTGCAGGTTCTCACAAGAGAACCTGCAGTCCGTATTTAACAAGCAGCTGTCATCAGACCACTGCTTCCCTAACCTCTCGCCACCTCTTAGGTGGCGAATTTCAATCTCCGCGTTCTCGTCCGACCAGGGAAATTGACAGATCCTGCCCGCACATGATTGGCTGTGCGCAGGCAGGGGGCGGAGTTGCACAAGAGTGCAAAATTGCATTCTTGTGCAACGCTGACTTCCAGCAGTGGAATTCAGCCCGCCAGAGACAATCTGCAGTGGACAGGGGCGCGTATGTACGCCCCTGTCCCCCGCAGCTTGATAAATCGACCCCTAAGTGCTTTGCATTGTCTTTTTATTATGCATTTACTGATTATGCTATTCTACTGTGTTTAGTGGTCCTTTAAGCAACATAGCAGGGGAAGAGGGCCAGTATCTTATGTATCTGTTCCTGGAGAGCAATTAACTGTGTAGATCAGGGTTTAAAGTGAAGGTAAACTTTGGTGAATGAAAGCCCGTTTTTTAAAAATACTATTAAAAACAGGGGCACTTTTATTCATCAAAGTTTACAAATTACCTTTTTTTTCACAGCTAGAGCAGCTTCCCCCACCTAGAGATCCTATATTCACACATCAGCAATGACTAATCCTGCTTCCTCCAATCACAGCATGGCCTCAGGCAATGACTACCCTGGCTGTGATTGGAGGAAGCAGAATTAGTCATTGCTAACGTGTGAATAGAGGATCTCTAGGTGGGGGAATCTGCTCTAGCTGTGAAAAAGAAAAAAAGGTAATTTTTTTTAACAAAACGGCTGCTTTTTAAACTTTGATGAAAGTGCCCCTGTTTTTAATAATAATTTTAAAAAACGGGCTTTCATTCACCATAGTTTACCTTCACTTTAGGCACAATGTGGGAGGTGGGGCTTCTTCTGATGGTTGCTCTTTCAGGAGAGCTACAGCTTAAAGAGATAGCAAAGTCAAAGCTAAACTTCCATTGTATGAAGAGTATGCAGTTTTAAATTTTACAATGTACTTATACTTTAAAATGTGCTTTGTTGTCTTGGCATTATTTTTTGAAAAATAAACGTTGGTGAGCTCATAGTACCTCAGGAGTGTAAATGTGTCTTTAGCACCTTTGGAAGGTGTGTTTGTAGCAAAGTTATACTTTGTTGCAAACAATGCTGCCCTAGAATGCTTAAATTGAAAGTAAATTTTAACCAACAGTATTAATGCTATGGATTCCAATTATAACAAGTTAGTTGCTAACTTTTTTTTTTTTGCATTTGTTCTTATTTTTTATATTTTATTGTTTCACCGTCTCGTATGTTCCTCCGACCCTCCCCCCCTCATTTCCTGGTTTTGTTATGTTACACGTAAGAGCGGTCCCATCCACTCTTACGTGTTTATCCGTGCGCGCTTGCGTGAATCAACATTTATTGCACATGCGCCAAAATACGATCTCTGCTGTGATACATATTAAACAATGCATCACTCGATCAATGCGCATGCATGTCTCATAAACGCGCTTCTATACAGGGAGTGAATTCAATGATAACGTAAAAGCACAAAGAAAAAGGAGCACCAGTCGGAAAAAGATTAAAAACTTCAATGCTTTATTCCAACTTTTTAAAAGCTAGGGAACACAATGGAATGTAAAGGAGCTAGCTGTGCTTTGCTGACACTCCTTTACATTCCCTTGTGTTCCCTAGCTTTTAAAAAGTTGGAATAAAGCATTGAAGTTTTTAATCTTTTCCCGGCTGGTGCTCCTTTTTCTTTGTGCTTTTACGTTATCATTGAATTCACTCCCTGTCCTTATCATGTTTTGACCTCACGATGTGTAGCACAGCCGGTGAATTTACTACCCGAATGCTCCTAGTACTTTGAAGGAAGGAGCCGACCCGACGCTGGTCCAACCACGGAGAAGCGGGATCCTCACACTGCCCGGTGACGTATGAGGAGCGAGCCCTCTCAATTGCTCACTGCAGTCCAAAGGGAGGAGTCGATTCAACGCTAGTCCTATCACGGATGAGCTGGCTCCACACACACCCTTGGTGACGCCCATAGTGGTTGCTGTCTGGGACGCGAACGGAGAGAGGTACTTTTCGCCGTTCCTGTGGGCACTCTGTGCTGGGGAAACAGCAGTTTAGGCTGAGTGAGCCTGCCGCATCAGCACCCTAGAACCGGACATTTTGGATCAGGAGTGGGGTAAGCCGCTTCTCTGTTCCTTATAAATATGTAATGGTTATACGAGACTGTGGACTTTTTGGGGACCAGCAAATTAGAGATTCATTACTCTTTGTCCCCTACCTAACGAGTGCATCTTTGATAGTGGTATTTTGTGTTGTTTTGTATTTAGCAAATTCAATGAGACACGCATGCACAATTGAAGGTGAAAGCTTAGAGTGAAGATTTTCAGATACCACTGGGGGACCAATAAAATTCGTTAAAGCGATATTAGTCATGTCAAAATACAGTGTTTTTTTAGGCAAGCGGAGGAACAGCGATATAGTGATGCGGATTGAAAAGTACAACTGTGATAAACAGAGAATATTTTACAAAATCATGAATTAAACTCAACATATTTTTAGCTGTATTTTGCGTTGCGGCATAGAGGTGCTGGATAGTTCACTTTCACTTTAAGACATGTGCATGCTGAGTCTAACAAGGTTTACTCTTCAATTAAAGTGATGGTAAACTTTTTGCATTGTATAAACAGATTGGTAATGTCAACAATATTTTAGTTGGAGTTTAATTCATCAGTTGTAATGAAAATGCGCTTTAACTTACTTTTTAATGTAGATGTTAAATTCAAATATCCTGTGCTCCTGCCGCCCACTATAAAACTAATCTTTTTTTTTTAAGCTGTTTGAAATATTCTCCAATCAGTGCTCTAGCCATACGGCAATTTTGTTGTAGCTAGAGTGCTGACTGGAAAACAGTTCAGACCTTTAGCTCACAAAAAAAAATAACTTTTTAGGGGGTGGCCAGAGCGCAGGGTATTTGAATTTCATTGCTACATTAAAAAGAAAGTTAAAGCGCATCTTCATTACAACTGATAGATTAAACTCCATCTAAAATATCATTAACATACTGGATCTGTTTATACAAAGGGAAAAGTTTAGCATCACTTTAAGGATTTGATTATAGAAGTAAGTAATTCTAGCACACGCTACATGAATCATGAAAGTTTAATTTTGACTTTGCTGTCCCTTGAAGATCTGTTTGTCTTCTGGTGAGTGTTCTCTGAAACAGGGGGGGAGGGGGGGGGGTTTGTATCTATGGTTTAAAAGAAAAAGAAAACACTGGAAACGATGACTCCTAAATAGTTTTGTGTGACTCATTTCATATGTTTTAGGAGTCATAGCTCCCAGTGTTTGTTTTTTAACACCATAGTTACAAACACCTCGCTGTAAGGCTCCTTATATGATGCATTTTAGTACCCAACGCAGGGGAGTGTGGCTGGAATTTGATCCCATTCAATAATAATTTGATTTATTGAGTTTCAATAATAATTTGATTTATTGAGTTTCAATAATAATTTGATTTATTGAGTTTCAATAATAATTTGATTTATTGAGTTTCAATAATAATTTGAGTTATTGTCATATTTAAACAACTTTGTAATTTACTTCTATTGTTAATTTTGACCTCGTTCTTTTTGTATCTTTTGTTGAAAAGCAGGGACCTATGCTTAGGAGCCGTCCAATTTCTGGAGCACTATATGGCAACAGTTTTGCAAGAGCACTAGAGGGCCGCACTATTTCCTGCCATGTAGTGCTCCAGATGGCTACTTAGATATCTCTTCAACACAGAATATCATGGGAATGAAGTTAATTTAAAAATAAAAACAAACTGGAAACTTTTTTAAAAAAAGGGAAGCTCTGTCCGAACCACGAAAGAACATTTTTCTGTTTCATTTACCGTTAAGGATTTTGGACTAATGTTTGGGTGAAAAACAATAAATCATTACACACTTGCAATCTAGATGCCTATATTTAGAGCTGCTAACAATTAATATCATAATGATAGTCCTCTGTATAATATTTACAGACCTGGGAATTTGCCAATGATAGTCCTCTGTGTAATATTTACAGACCTGGGAATTTGCCAATGATAGTCCTCTGTGTAATATTTACAGACCTGGGAATTGGCCAAATGTGGCCAAGAGTCTCTCAGTGCTGCAGCTCGGCCCATCCATCTGTCCCTCTATCTCCCCTACAAAGAAAGTCCTTGAGCATAGTTGCCAACATTTCAAAAAAATTCCAGGGACACTTTGCAGCAGAGCAAGCAAGCGGGTTACTGGAGTATTGACGACCTACTGTTCAACTGCTCCGCCCACTCAGTTCTACAATCAAAACACACCCATTTGAAAGTAATAGTATAATTTAGACTTATCCATAGTTTATTATACAGATTACCGCACCAAGCTCTTACACCTACCCAGTCTCTGGAACACATTCTGGGCATATGGTTATTTTTACAACACAGCATCAAATTTAGAAAGACAAATAATATGTGAACCCATTCAATAATAACAATATTCCATTAGGAATGAATTATATTTAAAGTGAAGGTCAATTTTCATCAGTGAGTGCCCGGTTTTAAAAAATACTTTTAAAAACGGGCGCTTTCATTGATGAAAATTAACATGCACTGGATTTGAAGAAATACCTTTTACTCCTGCAAAACCGGATTGACGATCCCCCTCCTTCTTCTTCCTGCTGTAGACCACAGCAATGACGAAACTGGCTTCCTCCAATCACAGCCAGGCATCACGAGCTGGACGCTCTGGGGTGCAAGCCATGATTGGGGGAAGCCGGTTTTGTCATTTCTGACGTCAGTACAGAGGAACTGAGGCTGAGATCACCGATCCGGTTTTGCAGAAGTAAAAGGTAAGTATTTCTTCATATCCAGTGCAATGTAAATTTTCATCAATGAAAGTACCCCTGTTTTTAAAAGTATTTTTAAAAACCGGACACTCATTGATCAAAATTGACCTTCACTTTAAATAATACACTATATCTATTTATCATCTATCTATCTGTATATGTGTATGTATGTGTATATATATGCAAACAACAAATGTTGTGCAAAGGAGATTTTCAGGGACATTTCCAGGGACAAAAAAAATCCAGGGACATACAACAAAATCCAATGACTGTCTCTGGAAATCAGGGACTGTTGGCAACTATGCTTGAGTATAGTAACAGGACTTAAAGGGACAGTCTACACCAGAATTGTTATTGTTTTAAAAGATAGATAATCCCTTGTTTACCCATTCCCTAGTTTTGCATAACCAACACATTTATATTTATATATTTTTACCTCTGTGATTATCTTGTATCTAAGCCTCTGCAGACTGCCCCTTTATTTCAGTTATTTTGACAGACTTGCAGTTTAGCCAATCAGTGATGGCTCCCGGGTAACTTCACGTGCACGAGCACAGTGTTATCTATATGAAAAACATGAACTAACACCCTCTAGTGGTGAAAAACCTGTTAAAATGCATTCTTAAGAGGCGGCCTTCAAGGTCTAAGAAATTAGCATATGAACCTCCTAGGTTAAGCTTTCAACTAAGAATACCTAGAGAACAAAAATTGGTGATAAAAGTAAATTGGAAAATTATTTAAAATTACATGCCCTATCTGAATCATGAAAGTTTTTTTTGGACTAGACTGTCCCTTTGAAGACAATGCAGGGTGTGCTGAGGAAATGGCAGCAAACAACTTGGGATATAAATGGGTGCAGGGTTTAGAACAGTGCTTTCCAAACTGTGTGTCGTGACACATTAGTGTGTTGGCAGCAGTGTGTAGGTGTGTCCCTTTTTTTATTGGTTTCCGACTTTCCGCTTGCCTGCTACGCATAACACATAGTTGACACGTGATTGATACCTAGTGGGTCACAGATCATCTTAAAGGACCAGTAAACACAGTAGATTTGCATAATCAACAAATGCAAGATAACAAGACAATACAATTGCATTTACTCTGAATTTCAAATGAGTAGTAGATTTTTTTTCTAACAAATTTCAAAGTTACTGTATGTATATTTCCACTCCCCCTGTACCATGTGATGGCAATCAGCCAATCACAAATGCATATACGTATAGTCTGTGAATTCTTGCACATGCTCAGTAGGAGCTGGTGACTCAAAAAATGTAAATATAAAAGACTGTGCACATTTTTTTTTTAATGGAAGTTAATTGGAAAGTTGTTTAAAATGACATGCTGTATCTGAATCATGAAAAATTAATTTGACCTGAGTGTCCCTTTAACCTATTGGCTCCTGACTGCACGTGTAGTCTCCTCAATCGGCTTGTGACTGCACGTGTAGTCAGTGAGTGGGACAGCAATGTGTTTGCAGCGCGTGCAGTAGTCAGTCGACTCGCAAAGCTCTGAGGGTAGCAGCTTAAATGCTGAGCTGAAGTCAGAAGTCAGTGTTTTGGGGTTTTTTTTTGCAGCTAGCTCCCAGTAGTGCATTAATGCTCCTGCTTTTGAGATACAGATAGGAAGTGGAAGCTTAAAAATGCTTGAAAATAAAATGCGAGTGTCTTTATCTAATGTTCCACTAAATATTCAGAAACTGTGTTCATCCCATCAATCTCATACATCCCATTAAAATACACTGTGTGCAGAATTATTAGGCAAATGAGTATTTTGACTACATCATCCTCTTTATGCATGTTGTCTTACTCCAAGCTGTATAGTCTCGAAAGCCTACTACCAATTAAGCATATTAGGTGATGTGCATCTCTGTAATGAGAAGGGGTGTGGTCTAATGACATCAACACCCTATATCAGGTGTGCATAATTATTAGGCAACTTCCTTTCCTTTGGCAAAATGGGTCAAAAGAAGGACTTGACAGGCTCAGAAAAGTCAAAAATAGTGAGATATCTTGCAGAGGGATGCAGCACTCTTAAAATTGCAAAGCTTCTGAAGCGTGATCATCGAACAATCAAGCGTTTCATTCAAAATAGTCAACAGGGTCGCAAGAAGCGTGTGGAAAAACCAAGGCGCAAAATAACTGCCCATGAACTGAGAAAAGTCAAGCGTGCAGCTGCCAAGATGCCACTTGCCACCAGTTTGGCCATATTTCAGAGCTGCAACATCACTGGAGTGCCCAAAAGCACAAGGTGTGCAATACTCAGAGACATGGCCAAGGTAAGAAAGGCTGAAAGACGACCACCACTGAACAAGACACACAAGCTGAAACGTCAAGACTGGGCCAAGAAATATCTCAACACTGATTTTTCTAAGGTTTTATAGACTGATGAAATGAGAGTGAGTCTTGATGGGCCAGATGGATGGGCCCGTGGCTGGATTGATAAAGGGCAGAGAGCTCCAGTCCGACTCAGACGCCAGCAAGGTGGAGGTGGAGTACTGGTTTGGGCTGGTATCATCAAAGATAAGCTTGTGGGGCTTTTTCGGATTGAGGATGGAGTCAAGCTCAACTCCCAGTCCTACTGCCAGTTTCTGGAAGACACCTTCTTCAAGCAGTGGTACAGGAAGAAGTCTGCATCCTTCAAGAAAAACATGATTTTCATGCAGGACAATGCTCCATCACACGCGTCCAAGTACTCCACAGCGTGGCTGGCAAGAAAGGGTATAAAAGAAGAAAATCTAATGACATGGCCTCCTTGTTCACCTGATCTGAACCCTATTGAGAACCTGTGGTCCATCATCAAATGTGAGATTTACAAGGAGGGAAAACAGTACACCTCTCTGAACAGTGTCTGGGAGGCTGTGGTTGCTGCAGCACGCAATGTTGATGGTGAACAGATCAAAACACTGACAGAATCCATGGATGGCAGGCTTTTGAGTGTCCTTGCAAAGAAAGGTGGCTATATTGGTCACTGATTTGTTTTTGTTTTGTTTTTGAATGTCAGAAATGTATATTTGTGAATGTTGAGATGTTATATTGGTTTCACTGGTAAAAATAAATAATTGAAATGGGTATATATTTGTTTTTTGTTAAGTTGCCTAATAATTATGCACAGTAATAGTCACCTGCACACACAGATATCCCCCTAAAATAGCTATAACTAAAAACAAACTAAAAACTACTTCCAAAACTATTCAGCTTTGATATTAATGAGTTTTTTGGGTTCATTGAGAACATGGTTGTTGTTCAATAATAAAATTAATCCTCAAAAATACAACTTGCCTAATAATTCTGCACTCCCTGTAGTAAGTAGCTATTGGTGATATTAATTCTTGCACATACATATTGTTACTTGTAAATACATTTCGTTATTATACAATTTATGTATGTGTGCGTATCTCTTAAAAAAGTTAGTTTGACCTCCTGTTTGCTAGTACAACTGAATTACTGTGTCAGGAAATGATGTAGGTCAAAAAAGTGTCGCCAACATAAAAAGTTTGGAAAGCTCTGGTTTAAAGTCTTATCTAATATGGGTGTGGCTGACAGAGGAGCTACAACACCTACAGGCCCTTAGTGCCCCATGTGAAGGAGCAGGGGTGTGATCTAATATTTATACGTGGGTAATAAATGGGCTAAAGTGCCAGGGATTTTAAAGGGACATGAAACCCAAACCTTTTCTTTCCCGATTCAGATAGAACATTTGACTGATTTGTTTTATTTTACTGACAGAGGGCTGCATAACCTGGGGACTGATTTGTTGTATGTTACTGACAGAGGACTGCATGATCAGAGGACTGATTTGTTGTATGTGACTGACAGAGGGCTGCATGATCAGAGGACTGATTTGTTGTATGTGACTGACAGAGGGCTGCATGATCAGAGGACTGATTTGTTGTATGTGACTGACAGAGGGCTGCATGATCAGAGGACTGATTTGTTGTATATGACTGACAGAGGGCTGCATAACCTGGGGACTGATTTGTTGTATGTTACTGACAGGGCTGCATGATCAGAGGACTGATTTGTTGTATGTTACTGACAGAGGGCTGCATGATCAGAGGACTGATTTGTTGTATGTTACTGACAGAGGGCTGCATGATCAGAGGACTGATTTATTTTATGTGACTGACAGAGGGCTGCATGACTAGGGGACTGATTTGTTGTATGTGACTGACAGAGGGCTGCATGACCAGGGGACTGATTTGTTGTATGTGACTGACAGAGGGCTGCATGACTAGGGGACTGATTTGTTGTATGTGGCTGATAGAGAACTGCATGACTACGGGACTGATTTGTTGTATGTGGCTGACAGAGGGCTGCATGACCAGAGGACTGATTTGTTGTATGTGGCTGACAGAGGGCTGCATGACCAGAGGACTGATTTGTTGTATGTGACTGACAGAGGGCTGCATGACCAGGGGACTGATTTGTTGTATGTGACTGACAGAGGGCTGCATGACTGGGGGACTGATTTGTTGTATGTGACTGACAGAGGGCTGCATGACCAGGGGACTGATTTGTTTTATTTTACTGACAGAAAGCTGCATGATCAGAGGACTGATTTGTTGTATGTTACTGACAGAGGGCTGCATGATCAGAGGACTGATTTGTTGTATGTGACTGACAGAGGGCTGCGTCATCAGAGGACTGATTTGTTGTATGTGACTGACAGAGGGCTGCGTGATCAGAGGACTGATTTGTTGTATGTGGCTGACAGAGGGCTGCGTGATCAGAGGACTGATTTGTTGTATGTGGCTGACAGAGGGCTGCATGATCACAGGACTGATTTGTTGTATGTGACTGACAGAGGGCTGCATGATCAGAGGACTGATTTGTTGTATGTGGCCTGCAGAGGGCTGCATGAATAGGGGACTGATTTGTTGTATGTTACTGAGAGAGGGCTGCATGACCAGAGGACTGATTTCTTATATGTTACTGACAGAGGGCTGCATGACTGGGGGACTGATTTGTTGTATATTACTGACAGAGGACTGCATGATCAGAGGACTGATTTGTTGTATGTGACTGACAGAGGGCTGCATGATCATAGGACTTATTTGTTGTATGTGGCTGACAGAGGGCTGCATGGTCAGAGGACTGATTTGTTGTATGTGGCTGACAGAGGGCTGCATGATCAGAGGACTGATTTGTTGTATGTGACTGACAGAGGGCTGCATGATCAGAGGACTGATTTGTTGTATGTGACTGACAGAGGGCTGCATGACTAGGGGACTGATTTTTTTGTATGTGGCTGATAGAGAACTGAATGACTAGGGGACTGATTTGTTGTATGTGGCTGACAGAGGGCTGCATGACCAGGAGACTGATTTGTTGTATATGACTGACAGAGGGCTGCATGCCCAGGAGACTGATTTGTTGTATATGACTGACAGAGGACTGCATGGTCAGAGGACTGATTTGTTCTATGTGGCTGACAGAGGACTGCATGACCAGGGGACTGATTTGTTGTATATGACTGACAGAGGGCTGCATAACCTGGGGACTGATTTGTTGTATGTTACTGACAGAAAGCTGCATGATCAAAGGACTGATTTGTTGTATGTTACTGACAGAGAGCTGCATGATCAGAGGACTGATTTGTTGTATGTGACTGACAGAGGGCTGCATGATCAGAGGACTGATTTGTTGTATGTGACTGACAGAGGGCTGCATGACCAGGGGACTGATTTGTTGTATGTGACTGACAGAGGGCTGCATGATCAGTGGACTGATTTGTTGTATGTGTCTGACAGAGGGCTGCATGATCAGAGGACTGATTTGTTGTATGTGACTGATAGAGGGCTGCATGACAAGAGGACTGATTTGTTGTATGTGACTGACAGAGGGCTGCATGACAAGGGGACTGATTTGTTGTATGTGACTGACAGAAGGCTGCATGATCAGAGGACTTATTTGTTGTATGTTACTGACAGAGGGCTGCATGATCAGAGGACTGATTTGTTGTATGTGACTGACAGAGGGCTGCATAATCAGAGGACTGATTTGTTGTATGTGACTGACAGAGGGCTGCATGACTAGGGGACTGATTTGTTGTATGTGGCTGATAGAGAACTGCATGACTGGGGGACTGATTTGTTGTATGTGGCTGACAGAGGGCTGCATGACCAGGGGACTGATTTGTTGTATATGACTGACAGAGGGCTGCATGACCAGGGGACTGATTTGTTGTATATGACTGACAGAGGGCTGCATGACCAGGGGACTGATTTGTTGTATATGACTGACAGAAGACTGCATGGTCAGAGGACTGATTTGTTCTATGTGGCTGACAGAGGACTGCATGACCAGGGGACTGATTTGTTGTATGTTACTGACAGAAAGCTGCATGATCAAAGAACTGATTTGTTGTATGTTACTGACAGAAAGCTGCATGATCAAAGGACTGATTTGTTGTATATGACTGACAGAGGGCTGCATAACCTGGGGACTGATTTGTTGTATGTTACTGACAGAAAGCTGCATGATCAAAGGACTGATTTGTTGTATGTTACTGACAGAGGGCTGCAAGATCAGAGGACTGATTTGTTGTATGTGACTGACAGAGGGCTGCATGATCAGAGGACTGATTTGTTGTATGTGACTGACAGAGGGCTGCATGACCAGGGGACTGATTTGTTGTTTGTGACTGACAGAGGGCTGCATGATCAGAGGACTGATTTGTTGTATGTGTCTGACAGAGGGCTGCATGATCAGAGGACTGATTTGTTGTATGTGACTGATAGAGGGCTGCATGACAAGGGGACTGATTTGTTGTATGTGACTGACAGAGGGCTGCATGATCAGAGGACTGATTTGTTGTATGTGTCTGACAGAGGGCTGCATGATCAGAGGACGGATTTGTTGTATGTGTCTGACAGAGGGCTGCATGATCAGAGGACTGATTTGTTGTATGTGGCTGATAGAGAACTGCATGACTAGGGGACTGATTTGTTGTATGTGGCTGACAGAGGGCTGCATGACCAGGGGACTGATTTGTTGTATATGACTGACAGAGGGCTGCATGCCCAGGAGACTGATTTGTTGTATATGACTGACAGAGAGCTGCATGATTGGGGGACTGATTTCTTTTATTTTACTGACAGAGGGCTGCATAACCTGGGGACTGATTTGTTGTATGTTACTGACAGAAAGCTGCATGATCAGAGGACTGATTTGTTGTATGTTACTGACAGAGGGCTGCATGATCAGAGGACTGATTTTTTGTATGTGACTGACAGAGGGCTGCGTGATCAGAGGACTGATTTGTTGTATGTGACTGACAGAGGGCTGCATGATCAGAGGACTGATTTGTTGTATGTGACTGACAGAGGGCTGCATGACCAGGGGACTGATTTGTTTTATGTGACTGACAGAGGGCTGCATGATCAGAGGACTTATTTGTTGTATGTGACTGACAGAGGGCTGCATGACAAGGGGACTGATTTGTTTTATGTGACTGACAGAGGGCTGCATGATCAGAGGACTGATTTGTTGTATGTGTCTGACAGAGGGCTGCATGATCAGAGGACTGATTTGTTGTATGTGACTGATAGAGGGCTGCATGACAAGGGGACTGATTTGTTGTATGTGACTGACAGAGGGCTGCATGATCAGAGGACTGATTTGTTGTATGTGACTGATAGAGGGCTGCATGACAAGGGGACTGATTTGTTGTATGTGACTGACAGAGGGCTGCATGATAAGGGGACTGATTTGTTGTATGTGACTGACAGAGGATTGCATGATCAGAGGACTGATTTGTTGTATGTGGCCTGCAGAGGGCTGCATGATCAGAGGACGGATTTGTTGTATGTTACTGACAGAGGGCTGCATGATCAGAGGACTGATTTGTTGTATGTGACTGACAGAGGGCTGCATGATCAGAGGACTGATTTGTTGTATGTGACTGACAGAGGCCTGCATGACTAGGGGACTGATTTGTTGTATGTGGCTGATAGAGAACTGCATGACTAGGGGACTGATTTGTTGTATGTGGCTGACAGAGGGCTGCATGACCAGGGGACTTATTTGTTGTATATGACTGACAGAGGGCTGCATGACGGGGGGAATGATTTGTTTTATTTTACTGACAGAGGGCTGCATAACCTGGGGACTGATTTGTTGTATGTTACTGACAGAAAGCTGCATGATCAAAGGACTGATTTGTTGTATGTTACTGACAGAGGGCTGCATGATCAGAGGAATGATTTGTTGTATGTTACTGACAGAGGGTTGCATGATCAGAGGACTGATTTGTTGTATTTGACTGACAGAGGGCTGCGTGATCAGAGGACTGATTTGTTGTATGTGACTGACAGAGGTCTGCATGATCAGAGGACTGATTTGTTGTATGTGACTGACAGAGGGCTGCATGACCAGGGGACTGATTTGTTTTATGTGACTGACAGAGGGCTGCATGATCAGAGGACTGATTTGTTGCATGTGTCTGACAGAGGGCTGCATGACCAGAGGACTGATTTGTTGTATGTGACTGACAGAGGGCTGCATGATAAGGGGACTGATTTGTTGTATGTGACTGACAGAGGGCTGCATGATCAGAGGACTGATTTGTTGTATGTTACTGAGAGAGGGCTGCATGACCAGAGAACTGATTTGTTATATATTACTGACAGAGGGCTGCATGACTGGGGGGCTGATTTGTTGTATATTACTGACAGAGGACTGCATGATCAGAGGACTGATTTGTTGTATGTGACTGACAGAAGGCTGCATGATCAGAGGACTGATTTGTTGTATGTGGCTGACAGAGGGCTACATGATCAGAGGACTGATTTGTTGTATGTTACTTACAGAGGGCTGCATGATCAGAGAACTGATTTGTTGTATGTGACTGACAGAGGGCTGCATAATCAGAGGACTGATTTGTTGTATGTGACTGACAGAGGGCTGCATAATCAGAGGACTGATTTGTTGCATGTGACTGACAGAGGGCTGCATAATCAGAGGACTGATTTGTTGTATGTGACTGACAGAGGGCTGCATGACTAGGGGACTGATTTGTTGTATGTGGCTGATAGAGAACTGCATGACTAGGGGACTGATTTGTTGTATGTGGCTGACAGAGGGCTGCATGACCAGGGGACTGATTTGTTGTATATGACTGACAGAGGGCTGCATGCCCAGGGGACTGATTTGTTGTATATGACTGTCAGAGGACTGCATGGTCAGAGGACTGATTTGTTCTATGTGGCTGACAGATCACTGCATGACCAGGGGACTGATTTGTTGTATATGACTGACAGAGGGTTGCATGACTGGGGACTGATTTGTTGTATGTGGCTGACAGAGGGCTGCATGATCAGGGGACTGATTTCTTGTATGTGGCTGACAGAGGGCTGTATGATCAGAGGACTGATTTGTTTTATGTGGCTGACAGAGGGCTGCATGACTAGGGGACTGATTTGTTGTATGTTACTGACAGAGGGCTGCATGACTGGGGGACTGACTTGCTGTATTTGGCTGACAGAGGGCTGCATGATTGGGGGACTGATTTGCTGTATGTGGCTGACAGAGGGCTGCATGACCAGGGGACTGATTTGTTTTATGTGTCTGACAGAGGGCTGCATGACTAGGGGACTGATTTGTTGTATGTTACTGACAGAGGGCTGCATGACCAGGGGACTGATTTGTTTTAAGTGGCTGACAGAGGACTGCATGACCAGTGGACTTATTTGTTGTATATGACTGACAGAGGGCTGCATGACTGGGGGACTGATTTGAAGTTTGTGGCCGACAGAGGGCTGTATGATCCGAGGAGTGATTTGTTTTATGTTGCTGACAGAGGGCTGCGTGACCAGGGGACTGATTTGTTGTATGTGGCTGACAGAGGGCTGCATTACCAGGGGACTGATTTGTTGTAGGTGGCCGACAGAGGGCTGTATGATCTGAGGACTGATTTGTTTTATGTGGCTGACAGAGGGCTGCATGACCAGGGGACTGATTTGTTGTATGTGGCCGACAGAGGGCTGCATGACCAGGGGACTGATTTGTTGTATGTGGCCGACAGAGGGCTGCATGGCCAGGGGACTGATTTGTTGTATGTGGCTGACAGAGGGCTGCGTGACCAGGGGACTGATTTGTTTTATGTGGCTGACAGAGGGCTGCATGACCAGGGGACTGATTTGTTGTATGTGGCCGACAGAGGGCTGTATGATATGAGGACTGATTTGTTTTATGTGGCTGACAGAGGGCTGCATGACCAGGGGACTGATTTGTTGTATGTGGCCGACAGAGGGCTGCATGACCAGGGGACTGATTTGTTGTATGTGGCCGACAGAGGGCTGCATGGCCAGGGGACTGATTTGTTGTATGTTACTGACAGAGGGCTGCATGACCAGGGGACTGATTTGTTGTATGTTACTGACAGAGGGCTGCATGACCAGGGGACTGATTTGTTGTATGTGACTGACAGAGGGCTGCATGACCAGGGGACTGATTTGTTGTATATGACTGACAGAGGGCTGTATGATCAGAGGAGTGATTTTTTTATGTGGCTGACAGAGGGCTGCATGACCAGGGGACTGATTTGTTGTATGTGATTGACAGAGGGCTGTATGACCAGAGGACTGATTTGTTGTATGTGGCTTACAGAGGGCTGCATGACCAGGGAACTGATTTGTTGTATATGACTGACAGAAGGCTGCATGACCAGGGGACTGATTTGTTGTATGTGACTGACAGAGGGATGCATGACCAGGGGACTGATTTGTGACTGACAGATAGAACATAATGATGAGGTAAAAGATTCTTGATCATTGTTTATTTAAATAATTTGTCAGGAAAGTTGTATTGAAAGCACTTTGGCAGCAGTGTATTTGCCTGGTACTCACTCCTGGCTGCATGCAGTCTACCTCCAGCTACCCCCTCTTGATAGTATGGTGGTTATGTTTTATCCAAGGTGCCTAACGTTTTGAAAATTATATTAATAAAATTTTTTTTTCATGTTTAGTTATTAAATTGCTTATTTAATTATTTATTGAATTATTTATATAGAGGACTGATTTGTTGTATGTGACTGACAGAGGGCTGCGTGATCAGAGGACTGATTTGTTGTATGTGGCTGACAGAGGGCTGCGTGATCAGAGGACTGATTTGTTGTATGTGGCTGACAGAGGGCTGCATGATCACAGGACTGATTTGTTGTATGTGACTGACAGAGGGCTGCATGATCAGAGGACTGATTTGTTTTATGTGGCTGACAGAGGGCTGCATGACTAGGGGACTGATTTGTTGTATGTTACTGACAGAGGGCTGCATGACTGGGGGACTGATTTGCTGTATTTGGCTGACAGAGGGCTGCATGATTGGGGGACTGATTTGCTGTATGTGGCTGACAGAGGGCTGCATGACCAGGGGACTGATTTGTTGTATGTGGCTGACAGAGGGTTGTATGATCAGAGGACTGATTTGTTTTATGTGTCTGACAGAGGGCTGCATGACTAGGGGACTGATTTGTTGTATGTTACTGACAGAGGGCTGCATGACCAGGGGACTGATTTGTTTTAAGTGGCTGACAGAGGACTGCATGACCAGTGGACTTATTTGTTGTATATGACTGACAGAGGGCTGCATGACTGGGGGACTGATTTATTGTTTGTGGCCGACAGAGGGCTGTATGATCCGAGGACTGATTTGTTTTATGTGACTGACAGAGGGCTGCGTGTCCAGGGGACTGATTTGTTGTATGTGGCTGACAGAGGGCTGCATGACCAGGGGACTGATTTGTTGTATGTGGCCGACAGAGGGCTGTATGATCTGAGGACTGATTTGTTTTATGTGGTTGACAGAGGGCTGCATGACCAGGGGACTGATTTGTTGTATGTGGCCGACAGAGGGCTGCAGGACCAGGGGACTGATTTGTTGTATGTGGCCGACAGAGGGCTGCATGGCCAGGGGACTGATTTGTTGTATGTGGCTGACAGTGGGCTGCGTGACCAGGGGACTGATTTGTTGTATGTGGCTGACAGAGGGCTGCATGACCAGGGGACTGATTTGTTGTATGTGGCCGACAGAGGGCTGTATGATCTGAGGACTGATTTGTTTTATGTGGCTGACAGAGGGCTGCATGACCAGGGGACTGATTTGTTTTATGTGGCCAACAGAGGGCTGCATGACCAGGGGACTGATTTGTTGTATGTGGCCGACAGAGGGCTGCATGGCCAGGGGACTGATTTGTTGTATGTTACTGACAGAGGGCTGCATGACCAGGGGACTGATTTGTTGTATGTTACTGACAGAGGGCTGCATGACCAGGGGACTGATTTGTTGTATGTGACTGACAGAGGGCTGCATGACCAGGGGACTGATTTGTTGTATGTGATTGACAGAGGGCTGTATGACCAGAGGACTGATTTGTTGTATGTGGCTTACAGAGGGCTGCATGACCAGGGAACTGATTTGTTGTATATGACTGACAGAAGGCTGCATGACCAGGGGACTGATTTGTTGTATGTGACTGACAGAGGGATGCATGACCAGGGGACTGATTTGTGACTGACAGATAGAACATAATGATGAGGTAAAAGATTCTTGATCATTGTTTATTTAAATAATTTGTCAGGAAAGTTGTATTGAAAGCACTTTGGCAGCAGTGTATTTGCCTGGTACTCACTCCTGGCTGCATGCAGTCTACCTCCAGCTACCCCCTCTTGATAGTATGGTGGTTATGTTTTATCCAAGGTGCCTAACGTTTTGAAAATTATCTTAATAAAAAAATAAATTCATGTTTAGTTATTAAATTGCTTATTTAATTATTTATTGAATTATTTATTTATAAATATTTTCTCCAACAAAGGCCAAAATGTTCAAGCAAAAGAGGAGGAGCAAGCAATTCCTCAACTTCAGTTTTCAGATGCAGGAATGAGTCAGCTGTGTAAACTGCAGCTGGTTAGTGGTAGATGATTAGCTTGAGATGGAAGTGAAATGCTTTTGTGTGTTTGTGGTGACATCTCATGCTAATAAAACTACTGTTCTACTTGCATGGTTTGTACACAAGCACTGGGGAGGCAGAGGACCAGATAAAAAGCAGTTCAGAGACACATTTTGTCATCTGTGACTTCAGTTAGTAAAGTACAGTTCATATTATTTGATAATGAAAAAAATGAGTAGTACATGTACTGTGCTTGATGTTTAGAACCCCTCTATGCTATGTCATCTAAACTGAAATCAAGGCTACAAATATAAATCATTTGTTATTTTCTAGGAACTAAAATGGACGCTCTGACTTCTGCTTGTACCCACTTCTGTCTTGATCTTTTCACAAAGCTAAATGAACAAAACCCAGCTGGGAATGTCTTCTTCTCCCCTGTCAGTATATCTGCTGCACTGGCTATGATCTTTCTAGGGGCAAAAGGTAAAACTGCAGAGCAAGTGTCTAAGGTGAGTAAAGTGTTTTCTTCAGAACTCTCCTCTTCTGGTCAATTGATGGCAGCCAGCGAGGGTCTGTAACAAATCAAAAATAACTGCAGAAAAATAATGTTATTTTGTTTTAAGAAACTTGGCTGATCTGTTATTCTATAGCAACACAACAGAAATGTCTTGTAATTACAAGGTGTTTACTGTCCCTTTAAGACAGCAGTATATCATTCTCCTCGTGTTTCTCAGGGACTAAGTTGCACGTCCAAACTTCTGCTGAAGCCAAATCTGACAGAAAAGTTCTTCATACATCTATACTATAATTGCGTTTGTAATGTCCATCGCTGTCGGCAGTTGCGCACGCATCCTCAATGGAATGTTAGCAGCGCGAGGACAAAAGAATTCACCTGGATGCAGCGAAGCTGCATCCAGGTGAATTCCAAAAAAAGCTGCATCCCGGTGGATGCAGCGAAGGCAAGCGGAGCATTACAAAAAGCAACACCTAATCGCCCACATTAGAGTATTTAAAAAAAAATACTAACCGCCTGCATCAAATATTAAAAAAACAAAACACCGCCTGCACGAAATATAACAAAAAACAAATCCTATACAAAGTATTAACTCCTAAACCGCAAAACCCCCACATCGCAATAAACCTATTTACCCTATTAACCCCTAAACTGCAAAACTCCCACATCGCAATAAACCTATTTACCCTATTAACCCTTAAACCGCAAAACCCCCACATTGCAATAAACCTTTTTTACCCTATTAACCCCTAAACCGCAAAACCCCTACATCACAATAAACCTATTTAACTTATTAATCCCTAAACCTCAAAATCCCTACATCGCAACAAACCTATTTACCCTATTAACCCCTAAACCGCAAAACCCCTACATCGCAATAAACCTATTTAAATTAATAACCCCTAAACCGCAAAACCCCTACATCGCAATAAACCTATTTACCCTATTAACCCCTAAACCCCTACATCGCAATAAACCTATTTACCATATTAACCCCTAAACTGCAAAAACGCTACATCGCAATAAACCTATTTAACTTATTAACCCTTTAAACTGCCAAAACCCACAATGCAAATAACTATTTAAATAACTAAGTACAGTACACTAACCTAACAACCCCTAACCTAACAACCCCTAACCTAACACTCCATTAAATAAACCTAAATTACCTAAACTAATATATTCAAAAGTTAAAAAACAAACAAAAAAAACTAAGTTTACAAAAATAAAAAGTCTAACATTACAGAAAATAAAAAATCAAATTACCAAATTTAACAAAATTAAACCTAATCCCTATGAAAATAAAAAAGACCCCCCAAAATAAAAACATCCCCTACTCTAAGAATAAACTACCAGTAGCCCTTAAAAAGGCTTTTTTCAGGGCATTGACCCAAGATAATTAGCTCCATGGCTCTGCGGTCGCCGGTCTTCAGTTCCAGGGTCGCCGGTCTTCAGCTCCGCGGTCTTCAGTCTTCAGCTCCGCTCCACGCAGGATGTTCCTGGAAGAAGAAGAGGTTGCGCTTGGAAGAAGACTTCACCGCCTGGAACAGGACCTTCTCCGCCGAACTTCAGGAAACGTGAGTACCAACCTGGGGGTTAGATTTAGGATTTTTTATGGTTTTTTGGGGGGGATTTGTTTTATTTAGATTAGGGATGGGCAGAAAAAGAGCTAAATGCCCTTTTAAGGGCAATGCCCAAACAAATGCTCTTTTCAGGGCAATGGGTAGTTTAGTTTTTTTAGTGTTACTTAGTTATTTAAATAGTTATTTGCATTGTGGGTTTTGTCGGTTTAATGGGTTAATAAGTTAAATCGGTTTATTGCAATGTATGGGGTTTTGCGGTTTAGGGGTTAATAGGGTAAATAGGTTTATTGCAATGTAGGGGTTTTGCGGTTTAGGGGTTATGTATATAAAGAAATATACTTAAAGTAGATATAATTTAAAGAAAAGAAACTTTGTATTTATTTAGGACAGTAGTTTGTCTAATTAGAGTGTGGCTATATCTGAAGTTTATTATATAGAAAATATGTTTGATATATTTAAGATAGTAGTCCATTAAAATTATAGTATTGCTACACCTGTAGCTTAAATTTTTATATAAAAGAAGAGTTACAAAATACATTCGCCTAGATTACGAGTTTTGCGTTAGCCTTAAAAAAGCAGCGTTGAGAGGTCCCAATGCTGCTTTTTAACGCCCGCTGGTATTACGAGTCTTGCAGGTACAGGTGTACCGCTCACTTTTTTGGCGCGACTCGAACATACCACAAATCCACTTATGTCAATTGCGTATCCTATATTTTCAATGGGATTTTCCTAACGCCGGTATTACGAGTCTTCCTAAAAGTGAGCGGTACACCCTCTCCTGTCAAGCCTGGTACCGCATTTAAAAGTCAGTAGTTAAGAGTTTTATGGGCTAACGTCATAACATAAAACTCTTAACTAAAGTGCTAAAAAGTACACTAACACCCATAAACTACCTATTAACCCCTAAACCGAGGCCCCCCCACATCGCAAACACTATAATAATTTTTTGAACCCCTAATCTGCCGAACCAGAGATTGCCGCCACTATAATAAATATATTAATCGCTAAACCGCCGTACTCCCGCATCGCAAACACTAGTTAAATTTTATTAACCCCTAATCTGCCTTCCCTAATATCGCCGCCACCTACCTACATTTATTAACCCCTAATCTGCCGCCCCCAACGTTGCCGCAACTATATTAAATATATTAACCCCTAAATCTAACTTTAACCCTAACCCCCGCTACCTGAAATATAATTTTAATAAATCTAAATAAAATCCCTATTATTAACTAAATTAATCCTATTTAAAACTAAATACTTACCTATAAAATAAACCCTAAGATAGCTACAATATAACTAATAGTTACATTGTATCTAGTTTAGAGTTTATTTTTATTTTACAGGCAACTTTGTATTTATTTTAACTAGGTAGAAAAATAAATATATCGGAATCGGAATTAAGGTGGAAAAAATCCTATTGGCTGATTGTATCAGCCAATAGGATTTTTTCTACCTTAATTCCGATTGACTGATAGAATTCTATCAGCCAATCGGAATTCAAGGGACGCCATCTTGGATGACGTCATTTAAAGGAACCTTCATTCTTCAGTTGGACTTTGTTTGAAGAGGATGCTCCGCGTTGGATGTCTTGAAGATGGACCCGCTCCGCGCCGGATGGATGAAGATAGAAGATGCCGCCTGGATGAAGACTTCTGCCCGTCTGGAGGACCACTTTGCCCAGCTTCGTTGTGGACTTCGGCCCGGTTGGGTGAAGACTTCTCAAGGTAGGGTGATCTTCAAGGGGTTAGTGTTAGGTTTTATTAAGGGGGGATTGGGTGGGTTTTAGAGTAGGGTTGGGTGTGTTGGTGGTGGGTTTTAATGTTGGGGGGGTATTGTACTTTTTGTTTACAGGTAAAAGAGCTGATTACTTTGGGGCAATGCCCCGCAAAAGGCCCTTTTAAGGGCTATTTGTAATTTAATTACAATTTAGTATAGGGTAGGGCTTTTTTTATTTTGGGGGGCTTTTTTATTTTATTAGGGGGATTAGATTAGGTGTAATTAGTTTAAAAACTTGTAATTCTTTTTTATTTTCTGTAATTTAGTGTTTTGGGTTTTTTTGTACTTCAGTTTATTTTATTTAATTGTATTTAATTGTAGTTAATGTAGGGAATTAATTTAATTATAGTGTAGTGTTAGGTGTTAGAGTAACTTAGGTTAGGTTTTATTTTACAGGTATATTTGTATTTATTTTAGCTAGGTAGCTAAAAAAATAAATATAAAGTAGCCTGTAAAATAAAAATAAATCCTAAAATAGCTACAATGTAATTATTAATTATATTGTAGCTATCTTAGGGTTTATTTTATAGGTAAGTATTTAGTTTTAAATAGGAATAATGTAGTTAATTATAGTAATTTTATTTAGATTTATTTAAATTATATTTAAGTTAGGGGGTGTTAGGGTTAGACTTAGGTTTAGGGGTTAATAACTTTATTATAGTGGCGGCGATGTTGGGGGCGGCAGATTAGGGGTTAATAAGTGTAGTTAGGTTGCAGCGACATTGGGGGCGGAAGATTAGGGGTTAATAAATATAATGTAGTTTGCGGCGATGTTGGGGCAGCAGATTTGGGGTTCATAACTATAATGTAGGTGGCGGCGGTGTCCGGAGCGGCAGATTAGGGGTTAAAAATATAATGTAGGTGTCAGCGATAGCGGGGGCGGCAGATTAGGGGTTAATAAGTGTAAGATTAGGGGTGTTTAGACTTGGGGTTCATTTTAGATTGTTAGGTGTAAACGTAAATTTTCTTTCCCCATAGGAATCAATGGGGCTGCACGCTGCTTTTTTGCAGTTGTTAGGTTTTTTTCCGCTGGCTCTCCCCATTGATTCCTATGGGGAAATTGTGCACGAGCACGTTTAGCCAGCTCACCGCTACCGTAAACAGTGCTGGTATTACAGTGATATGTGGAGCTAAATTTTGCTCTCCGCTCAGTTTTCTGTGGCTAACGCCGGGTTTAAAAAAACCTGTAATACCAGCGTTGTCTGTAGGTGAGCGGTGAGCAGAAACTGATCGTTAGCCCCGCACACCATTACAGACAAAAACTCGTAATCTAGCCGATTGTTTCTACATCTGTAGTTTCAAAAATAATTAGACTGCCCTCTGGGCAGGGTTATCGACTAGTTTGTAAATAAAACATATTTCTTTAACAATAATACACTGGGTCTGTGTTTTTTTCACCAGCTATGTGACATAAGATGAATCTGCCCTTGGACTTTTTACATACAATACTTTTCCATGGCAACTAATGTGGGAGCATTAGAAATATCAGATAAGGAAAATTGCCAGACTAATAAAAGTTATTCATTTATGTGAGGAACTTTGAACAAAGAATTTTACTACAGCAAAAGTAATGCTGTCAACCAAGGGATATTGCGGTTTAGTCAGGTTTTATTAGCTTGTGCATGGTAATGATCTGCTTTCTTCAAACAAATGTATATTCTACAAATGCCAGAATAATGCTTTGTTAATACACTCCTCAAAAAGCAAATAAGAACATTCCAAAAAATAATTGTATCTTCTCTGTATGGGGGCATTAAAGGGGCAGTGAACACCTTGTAATATCAACATATTTACGTTGTGCTGGTATAGAATGACATATCAGCCAAGTCTCAACATTTTTAAAACAAATTACCATCCTTGTTACTGTGATCATTTTTCACACACACCGTTTGCCCTTTTTAGAATAGCCAATCTGGGTCTGCAGACATCAAGGCTAACCACAGCCATATTAGTATAGAGACCATTGTTTTGCAGTTGTTATCAGATAACGTCAATTAGGAAAAGATATGTAGCAGGGTTAATTGTGAAAAGCCAGCAGAGTGCATTTCAAGTTCTGAGAATTAGAAAACCCACAATTTACAGAGATAAATTACATGAAAAGTGGGCAAAATAAAAAATGAAACTGTATTGAAAAGTTGTTTTGCTATACATAACTAACTATTTTATATAAACTTCTCAATGTGATTACTGTCCCTTTAAAACAGTTATACCTTATATTTTGCTAAAAAAAAGCTGCAAATTGAAAGGTAGATTTGTATAAAACTTACAGACACTACAGTCACATTGAAATATGCCTGAGTACAAAGTTATCAGGGATGTGTGTTAAAAAGTGGGAGATGGCAATTTATGTGAATTATTTGTTTTTTTAATTTCATTATATATTCACCTAACACACAATTGGCTCCTATAGAATAAACAATACAGTACTATAAGTAGAATTTCAAGATGCAACTTACCTTATATAGCATTCACCATAAATCCTTATACATAGATTGGGAGATAATCAGAGCAGACATCATCTAAGGGCCAGATTATGAGTGGTGCGCTAATGGTTGTGCACAATCGATATTGGGTTTATTGCACCTCTTTGCGCACGTCGGGAGTAGCGTGCTTATTACAAGTTGAAAGTAAACAAGATCACTTGAGAGCAATTCAAGTTAACTAGAAAACAAAGAGAAGAAACGATGGCACTACAAATGTTGCATCCCTCTTATTAGTTTTATTATACCCCTATATAAATAACAGGGGTTTATGGATAGTCAAATACGAAAACAGGGGATTTGGGTGCTGTACATAAACAGAAACCAAAACTAGAGGGGTTCTAATGCATGGCAATAGAAAAGTATGTACATAAATAGCACTCCACAACACTATTAGATACTAAGCAATGAGGTTCAGAGAAAACACAATTGTAAATCATCCAATAGAAGGGGTAAAACTTAGCTTTTATTGTTTATTCAAAATAAAATTACAATGTACATTTAAAACACAGAGTGGTATAATGTGTGCATCTACAATATGAGGAAATCCTCAGTAACTCAGTGGAGCCAATATGGGGATCAGCCACTTGTAATAGGTGCAGGGTGTATAATCAACTGTTAGATCATGTGCTGGACAAATAGATAAAGCCAAGTTTACTAATGTTAGTTATTTACGGGCTGTGCATCACATAGAGAGATGAAAGGATGAACCTCACTATATATGTATACTGTAGCTCATCTCCACATTATCTAACTATCCCACTAAAATTGTAATACAACATGAGTAAAAAAGGAAGAAATGCCTTAGTCATTGGATATATATAGAGTCAGTGAAAAGGACCGGTGGATCTCCTTCCCCTGTAGAAAGCCCTGGAGGCTTGGTCTAAGTAAATTAGTACACTGACACTGATGCTGTATTGTTGACTGCTAGCTATACTGGCATAGATTACTAGTATTAATAGCAGTGTAACATATAAAGAGAACAGTAAAGAACAGTAAAGCTCAATATCTATGTATGTAAATCATTGCATATCGTCTCACTTTCCACCTATCCCACTAACGTTGCAATATAGCATGGGCAATGCTCGTTAAATGCCTAGATAGATAGTTATAGTGAGTTGCTGATACAGTCGTGTAGCAGAGTCAAATTAGTAAATAAGTACTCGGCTATATTGTCCCCCAGTGAGTCAGCTTGGCCGGCAATACATCGACCAGGGGCTAAATTGTTCAGGCTGTATTAGAGCAAATCGTCTCACTTGCCCCCACTCCCAATAAAGTTACAGTATAATTACGGCAATAATAATAAACTGCCAGAAAAACTACTCATAGTGCATGGAGAGGGGGTTGTGTAATGGTTTACATGCTATAAGTTAGTGCTCAATTATATTGTGCCCCACTGAGGAATCAGGGAATCAGCTTCACCAAATTTACGCTAAACCCCAAAGGTAATTATTAGTAGTTAGTATTCAATTAAATACTATTATATGGCGACACAAATCGTCAGCCAGTATTTACAACTTTTAATCTAAATAGATTTTACTGCTATTATAAGGAGAGGATAGCACACATTCACACATCTGCAATTTAAGAATGGAGACAACACGTCCCCATGAGCCCTGACATGTTTTGCCTTTCGGCTTTGTCAAAGGTGGGGCAGCCGCCTTCATACTGGATATTTATAGGCTGGATACCGTTATGACGTTTGGTCTCACAGTTACCTGATAGGCCCCTGCTGCATTTAGTATGATAGGTCTATTTGGCAGGTGTGTAACGCAGACCAAGCACAGTCTTTTGAATCTGCATTGTTGCCTAGCAAATATGTTAAATGTAAATAATTACATTGTATCATTGGGGCTAGAGATGTGGGGATTTATATATATATATATATATATATATATACACAATGCTCTGTAGCTATGGCGATCTTTTCTAATGTATTTGGCTACTAGTTTTGATCTTGTATGCAGGTAATATAGGATCATCAGTTTCCATGTTTAATTTGTATCTGACTATACATCGTATATATCATCTTGTACTGATTCCTAGTAAACAAGTTCTGTTATTTTTACCCTGGAGTGAAAAGATGTGGTTAGCAATATCAAAGTGCAAAGCGGCACTGCCGGGATCACCAAGAATGGAAGGACTTGTAAAGGCAGATCAATATACTAAGGTTTTAATAAGAAATTCACAGAGAAACGTAAATACTAAATTTGTCAAGAACCAGAAGTTTCATAGTGAGGGCAGATGTAATACAGACTCCCATTGGGGTATTACAAGGGGAGTCACTATGTAAGTGCCTGACTTAACTTGTGACTTATGTGTTAGGGGGAATGCAGCGGACAGCAGGGATAGAGGGGAAGGACAAAGGGACACAAAGGAGATACCACAAGAAGAAAAGTGAACACTTATCTGGTGAGATGGTGAAAAAATAGCACAAGAATGGTGAGAAAGAAAAAAATGGTGTAATAAACCCCCCTGAAGTACAGGGTGGGTCAAAGTGCAGCAATGTGCTCTAACTTGCGAGCTCATTTAGAACATTTATATTCAAGCAGCATAAGGTGAGCTTTTCTGGGTGGATACATTGACAGTGAAAATGGAAAACATAACAAGTGTTGATTTGGACAATTTTCTCTAGTAAATATTAATATATTTTTAGGATATCTTAACAAATACAGATAATAGTACATTATCATAGGAAGTGGAGGCCCTACCGTCATGTGTTAAAGATACTATGGAGGTATTACAAAGACTTGATAACATCACAGTACAAAAAGATACTTGGCTGGTAACCGCGGATGTTGAATCCCTATATACCTCCATAGAACATAACAAGGGTCTCCAAGCTGTACAATTCTTCTTAGAGCAAGGGTCCAAGGAAGATCCTGATCATGACAAGTTTATCCTTCAACTTTTGGAATTTATATTGAAATTTAACTTCTTCACCTTCGCCAATCAGTTTTACCTACAGGTACAAGGTACAACATGTGCCCCTATGTATGCAAATCTATTTTTGGGGTGGTGGGAGAGACAGATTGTTTTTTCCGATATTCATACAGTGGAGACAGACCTAATACCATTATGGATTCATTACATAGATGACATCCTGTTTCTAAGGGAAGGAAGTAAAGATGATCTAGAGATCTTCCTCCTTAAACTGAATGAGAACAATCTAAATATCAAATTGACGTATACAATAAGTCAATCTAATATTAGTTTCCTGGATTTAACTATATTTAAAGACACAGATGGTAAAATTCAAACTAACTTGTACAGGAAAGAAACCACCACCAACAGCTTACTACACAAAAACAGTGCACATGCCTCTGGCACCACTGAATCCCTACCCGTAGGTGAGTTTCTCCGAATAAGGAGGAACTGTAGCGAAATTCAACTTTTCAGCTTACAAGCTAAAGAACTGGAAACCAGATAGGTGGAGAGAGGGTACAGTAAAAGAAGTATAAAAAAAAACAAAATCTCAAGCTTTACACACAAACCGTATAGAACTATTACAGAAAAAAAACAAGAAAAAGGATGAACATACCAGGCTAATATTAACATACAATCCACAAATCCACGTAATAAGTGAAATCATGAACAAACAGGGTTGTCTTTAACACAGGGCAAAAGGGGCAGCTGCCCAGGGCCCAGTCTTTGTTGTGGGGCCCAAGAGTCCTAAAAAAAAATATTTTTTTTTTTTTTTTTTGGTTCATGCCAGTCTGCTGATGCCAGTCCTAATACTGTCACAGTCAAAAGTTCTGTGCTTATATTTATTTGTGAGAAACTGTGCCAGACTGTGCTGGGATCATGTGACATGCCAAGCTAGTGCCATGTGCTGTTTTAGGTGTGCACTGTGCAGCACTGAATGCTAAGCCCTAACTCGGCATCAGTGGCGGTTCTAGACAAATTTTACTGGGGGGGCCAAGGTGGGGCCAGTGTTTAATCAGGGGGCACATTAAAAAACGAAAACAAATGATATATATATATATATATATATATTTATAATTTGTGAATATATATATATATATATATATATATATATATACATACAAATAAACAAACATATATATATATACAAATAAAACCATAAATACACATATACATACACATACGCACACACATCCATACACATATATACACACATACATACAAACATACATACATACACACACATATATACACACGTATATATACACACACACACACATATGCACACATACATACACAAACACATATACACCCACATACATACTGTAATGAATACAGTTCTTGTTAAATACTTCAACCAATAATGACAGATGTTGGTATGCGAGATTAATAACTAGCATATAATACTTGAATCAAAATATGTTGTTGTTTCACAATGCTAACCTACCGTAAAGGTAATTCCTTAGGCTAACAGAGTGACTTGGTATTGCCAGAGAATAACCCGCTGTAATCCGGTGTTGCTAAGAGTACAGAGTGGTTATTAGTGGCATAAGTAGTTAAACAAAGTTCATACCTCACTGGGCCGTGGAGGATCAGCTAAATACTGCCGGAGAATATTTGGAGCAGGCAGGGAACAGATCGCGGTTAACCGCAGCTACCGGCTTCTCAGAGGGAGAGAGATGCTGCTGACAGGAGCGGGCGGTAGCTGATGACGTAGCTGCAGCTCCAAGCGTCTGTGTCCCAAGGCTGTGAGAGGAGAGGCTGGCAGGTACAACCTGTGCTGAGCGTCTGTGTCCCAAGGCTGTGGGTGGAGAGGCTGGCAGGTACAAACTTGTGCTGAATGGTAAAAGGAAAAGTTAGTAGTTCAGATCAGAGAAAACTTAAAAGTTCAATGGCTAGTAGAAACGAAGCTTCAAGTAGACTTGTCAACTTCAATAATCCAGCAACTAGTTAGGCAGGCTATGCTAATTTATAGTGAAGAGGAGGAGTGTTCTTAAAGGGACAGTGTGAGGGAAACGGCATTCCTTACACAGACCCCCCCCCCCAAGGAAACCACAGCGAGGTTTCAAGGACGAGGCCTGTCCGGATGTCTCCGATGGAACTGAGAGATCAACCTGGGCACAGAGAGATTGGAGACAGGTTCCCATGAGTCCTCTTCCTGACCAAATCCCAGCCAACGAACTAGGTAAAATAACTGTCCATGAACAAGTCGGGAGTCCAGAATACTGTGAACCTGGAACTCCTCCTGGTCAGTCGGTGCTGAAACACCCGGAAGATGAGAGAGTGTAGGTACATCAGAGTGACAAGGTTTCACCAGAGAAATATGAAAAGTAGGGTGCACCTTAAGTGAAGGTGGAAGATCCAGGGTAACAGTGAGAGGATTCGAGATTGAGGAAATAATAAATGGTCCAATAAAAGTACGTCCAAGTTTCTTAGATGGGTAGTGCAATTTCAGATTCTTAGTGGACAACCAAACGCGTTGACCAACTGTATAGGTTGGTCCAGGTCTATGCCTCAAGTTGTAGTATTTACTATGAGTGGTTTGAGAATCAAGAATGTGCTTCTTTACTGATGAGAAAACTCGGGAGATGTCATTCACGGTATCGTTCACCTGAGGGCAAGGTGTGTCCATCTTGGGTAAAAGGTCCGCGCGAGGATGCAATCCATAATTGATAAAGAAAGGAGTGAACTGAGTTGAAGAATTCACATGGTTATTATAAGAAAATTCGGCTAAATGAAGATAATCTGCCCACGTATGCTGTTCTTGGGAGCAATAACAGCGTAAAAACTGTTCAATGCTTTGATTCACTCTTTCAGTTAGTCCGTTGGACTGTGGGTGGAAGGAAGTTGTGAGGGATTGTTCCATATGGAGAGATTTGCAGAGATTCTTCCAAAATCTGGATGTAAACTGCGTCCCACGATCGCTTATCACAGACTTGGGGATACCATGTAACCGTATGATTTCTTTAAGGAATAAATTAGCAGTAATTTTAGAGGTAGGTAAAGCACTTGTCGGAATAAAATGAGCCATTTTGGAGAAGAGGTCCGTTACGATGAAAATGGTATTAAAACCATTGGATCTAGGGAGATCTACTATGAAGTCCATGGAGACTTTCTCCCAGGGTTTATCAGGTACTTGTATAGGTTGCAAGAACCCAAAGGGTCGCTGTTTTGCATGTTTAGAGGTAGCACAGGTATCACAGTTGGATACATATTTACGTACAGATTGTCTGAGACCTGGCCACCAGTAGAATCGACTGAGTAGTTCTGTGGTTTTTTCCACACCCATATGTCCTGCTAAGGGTGAGTCATGTACCTGCTTTAGTAAGGATTGACGAAGGTTAACAGGTATATAGAGCTTGTTCTCTCTGTAGTACAATCCATCTGTATGTAATGTGAGGTCGTCTAAGTTAATCTCAGTGCTAACAGTTTGATCTGCTTTGATCTGAGATGTAGTTAACCCAATGAAACACTCTTGTGGAATGACTGTAGATGGTGGAGTTACTGGGTTAAAATTGTTAGGCAGTCGAGACAGGGCATCCGCTTTTCCATTTTTATCACCTGGCCTGTAAGAGATGTTAAAACGAAATCTAGAAAAATAGAGACTCCATCGCAGTTGTCTTGAGGAGAGAGTTTTATTAGTTTGAAGATACTGCAAGTTTTTATAGTCGGTAAATATGACTATTGGATGTTCTGCACCCTCTAGGAGATGCCGCCAGTGATCGAATGAACATTTAATGGCTAATAACTCCTTTTCTCCCACGGGGTAATTCCTCTCTGCCGGTTGGAGGACTCTGGAGTAGTATGCAACTGGATGGAGAGGTTCCTTACAAGAGGGCCTTTGTGATAGGATTGCTCCAATAGCATAATCCGAGGCATCAACTTCCAAAACAAACTGGTGGGTTAGATCAGGATATCTCAGAATAGGTTCTGAGGAAAATCTTTGTTTTAAGAAGTCGAAAGCCTCTTGAGCTTGGAGTGTCCAGGAGAAGTTAAGTTGTTGTTTAGTGAGATCTGTGAGAGGTTTGCAGATAGCAGCGAATCCCAGAATAAACTTCCTATAAAAGTTAGAGAATCCAAGGAACCGCTGTACGTCCTTCCTGGAAGAAGGAGTAGGCCAGTCTAGTATAGCACGAATCTTTTTGTTATCCATAGAGATACCTTGCTCAGTGATATTATAACCTAGGAAAGGTTATGGTTTTTGCTTCAAATATGCACTTTTCAGGCTTAGCATATAATTTGTTTTGTCTTAACCTGAGCAAAACTTCCTTGACATGACTTCTGTGTTGGTTCAAATCAGAAGAGTAAATTAGAATGTCATCTAAATAGACTATAACGTACACGTCAAGTATATCCCTGAAGATGTCATTTATAAAACATTGAAATGTAGCTGGGGCATTACACAGTCCGAATGGCATTACAGTATACTCATAAAGACCATATCTAGTCCTAAATGCTGTAAGCCATTCGTCCCCAGCTCTTATTCTTATCAGATTATAGGCTCCTCTGAGATCCAATTTAGTGAAGTATGAGGAACCGCGTAATCTTTCTATTAATTCTGGGATCAATGGAAGTGGATATCTGTTTTTCCTATTGCGTTTGTTCAACTCTCTATAATCTATTATAGGCCTGAGTGTACCATCCTTATTGGTCACAAAAAACATTCCCGCACCAGCGGGGGAGGTACTAGGTCTAATGAACCCCTTTTTAAGATTATCATCAATGTACACCTTTAGATGCTCTAATTCAGGTTTAGAGAGTGGGTAAAGGTGTCCAAAAGGTATGGACACCCCAGGAAGCAGATCTATGGGGCAATCGTAAGCCCTATGAGGTGGAAGAGATTCTGCTTCGGTCTTATCGAATACATCTCTAAATTCATGATATTGTAGAGGGATGGGGTGTTCACTGTTAGTCACAGAGAGGAGGATAGAGCTGTCTGTCAATTGTGTTCTCTCTATTTCCTTGGGAAAAGATATGGTTAAGTGTGCCCAATCTATATGTGGTTTGTGAGTCCTTAACCAGTTTATACCAAGGATAACCATGTACATGGGGGAAGAAATAACATCTAGTGATATCATATCTGAGTTATGGTTCCCTATGTATAAAGTCAAAGGAATTGTCTGGTGAGTAAGAGGCCCGCTTGAAAGTATGCTACCGTCAATAACTTTAACAGAGACAGGTGTTTGCTTTGAAATCATAGGTATTTTATTTTTAAACACAAAATTCATGTCAATGAAGTTTCCACAAGATCCGGTATCAATTAGAGCTGTTGTCTGGATCTTGCAGGATTCCCACTGTAAAATGACATATGTAATGAATACAGTTCTTGTTAAATACTTCAACCAATAATGACAGATGTTGTATGCGAGATTAATAACTAGCATATAATACTTGAATCAAAATATGTTGTTGTTTCACAATGCTAACCTACCGTAAAGGTAATTCCTTAGGCTAACAGAGTGACTTGGTATTGCCAGAGAATAACCCGCTGTAATCCGGTGTTGCTAAGAGTACAGAGTGGTTATTAGTGGCATAAGTAGTTAAACAAAGTTCATACCTCACTGGGCCGTGAAGGATCAGCTGAATACTGCCGGAGAATATTTGGAGCAGGCAGGGAACAGATCGCGGTTAACCGCAGCTACCGGCTTCTCAGAGGGAGAGAGACGCTGCTGACAGGAGCGGGCGGTAGCTGATGACGTAGCCGCAGCTCCAAGCGTCTGTGTCCCAAGGCTGTGAAAAGAGAGGCTGGCAGGTACAACCTGTGCTGAGCGTCTGTGTCCCAAGGCTGTGGGTGGAGAGGCTGGCAGGTACAAACTTGTGCTGAATGGTAAAAGGAAAAGTTAGTAGTTCAGATCAGAGAAAAATTCAAAGTTCAATGGCTAGTAGAAACGAAGCTTCAAGTAGACTTGTCAACTTCAATAATCCAGCAACTAGTTAGGCAGGCTATGCTAATTTATAGTGAAGAGGAGGAGTGTTCTTAAAGGGACAGTGTGAGGGAAACGGCATTCCTTACACATACACACACACATATATATATATATTTATATATATATATATATATATATATATATAAATATATATACACACACAACCATACACATATACACAAACACATATATATATATATATATATATATATATATATATATATATACACATACATACACACACATATATATATAAAAATATATATAAATATATATATATATATATATATATATATATACACACATATATAAATATATATATATATACACATACATACACAGTAGAAAAAAAAAGAAAAAAAAGAAGTCTATGCACTTAACTAGTGCTACATAGTTCAGATAGCACATCTCTGAAAGGGGAGGGGGCACAAGTTTTACTTCACTTTGTTAACCCCAAGCTTTGACTAGACAGCATTTCAGGGACAGGGAAGCAGATAAATAGCCTTGATCTTGTCCGGTATTTTTCAGTCAGCTCAGTGGCCAGCTCAGGGGGGCCACAGGGGGGGCCAGGGACATTTTTACAGGGGCACTGGCCCCTGTGGGCCCCTGTGTAGAACCGCCCCTGCTCGGCATCCAACCAATCATACTGTATAAGAAAATGTTCTGCTGGGGTTACCACTGTTACCAGGTAACTACTCTGGTGGTGGGGATTATTCAGGGTAGGGCTGACTGTAGGCGCATGCAGCAGAAATAAGACAAAAACAAAAACAGAGGCGCCACATGTGTAGGTCAATAGAGACAAATACATCCAAAAAGGAGCAGAATAAGGGTACTCACAAAAGTAGCGGCACTCTATTATGCCAATAGGGGCGGGCTGGTGTTCAACAGCAAACCAGCTAGCTGTGTAGAAGGTCCCCACCAAATCCGATCAGCGCTGGAAATCTCTGCCTTCTGAGCCTCAGGCCAATGTTCCCAAATGGCAAGGATTCCCTCCGACTGGAACTTTAAATATGTCTCATGCTGTCCTCTGAATACTCCTGCCAGTTCCTTATGTGCCACTGTTGCTGACTCTGCCATTTGGGAACATTGGCCTGAGGCTCAGAAGGCAGAGATTTCCAGCGCTGATCGGATTTGGTGGGGACCTTCTACACAGCTAGCTGGTTTGCTGTTGAACACCAGCCCGCCCCTATTGGCATAATAGAGTGCCGCTACTTTTGTGAGTACCCTTATTCTGCTCCTTTTTGGATGTATTTGTCTCTATTGACCTACACATGTGGCGCCTCTGTTTTTGTTTTTGTCTTATCATCATAGAAGTGCATCATCCCTCTGGGTGACGACAGAGAGCGGCCTATCAAGTTTTTGGACGTCCGAGGACACCTGTTGGACTTTTCACATCTGGCTAGTCCAGTATATTGCTTTGTTTATTTCTTTTAATTACAATTTTATTATTGCAATTTTAGAGATTAATATATATTGTGCATATACATTAGCATATATATATATATATATTGTTTTTTTATCATTTGATACATATATATATATTCTTTATATATTCATTCATTGCTGTAGCGCCTCCTATAGAAGCCCAGTGATTTTGTTTATCACGGTGACTTCTTTATTTGCATGCAGCAGAAAGCTGGAGCGGCAGGCATGTGAGGATTTGAACATCTGTGCAGCTGCAGACACTGCTCTGTTCTGTCTTGAAGCACACATACATTGTATTTTTAATATTGGATTATATATTGGAGTGTGTACATAAATTTGTGTGTGCTCTGTAGTGTGTGTTTGTGTGTACATGTATATGTGTATACTCTGTAGTGTGTGTTTGTGTGTACATGTATATGTGTATGCTCTGGAGAGTGTGTGTGTATATGGGTTAGGGGAGTTTGGTATGTTAGGCATTCCCTTGGTATTCATGAAAGTGGTAATTTTGCTGTACAGTGGCTGTCTAAACAATAAATATGTAGTGAATATCCCAAAACTGGTGAGAAGCTTTTAAGGGGTCCGACACTGATTTTTACTATGCAATGCCGTGCATTGCATTAAATATTTATGTACTTAAAAAAAATATATAAATAAATTAAAAACCAACATTTAATTAATTAGTAAATATTTTAAATTAATCCACAGTGGAGGAATTTATATATTTATTTACTTATTAGTACTGCTTAGGTCCAGTTTCACATATTGCCATTTATTTCATATTTTTTTGAAAATGATTAGCCCAACAGTGGATGATCCACTGCTGGGCTAATCATTTAAAAAAAAAAATTGATTTAGTTTTTTTTTTTGGGGTGTTGGGGTGGAGAGCGAAATTGCATGGGCGGGGGGGGGGGGGGCAAGGAAATGTTTGCCCAGGGCCCAGTAAGTATTAAAGACGGCCCTGTGAACAAACATTGGCACTTACTGATGATGGATTAGGATCTGAAACCAATTGTGGGTGACAGAGTTCAACTAGGCTACCGGAGGACAAAAAATATTAAAAACATGGTATCCAGCAGCCACAATCAGGTGGGAAAAACTAAAACGGCAGTCGTTCCTGGCTCTTTCCCATGTGGCACCTGTTCCACTTGCAACCAAATTAAAAAGACCAATATGATTCAAGATCGCTTCGGACATACCCACAAAATGAGAAGTTACATAAGCTGCTCCACGGAAAGTGTAATATATGCACTATATTGCAGCTGTTCGACGATCTATGTGAGTATGACCAGCAGGAAACTGCGCATTAGACTTCAAGAACATATTAGAAATATCAAGAATGCTGCAAAAGATCTAGAGAATGGCAAAATGATATCCCCTGTTGCGTCCCATTTCCTATTATATCATCACTCCAGGCCTAGAGATCTCAAATGTCAGGGGATTGAGACAATCTCACTGGGAATCATAGGAGGCAAACTTGAACAAGCTCTACTAAGAGCAGAATGCAGATGGATATATTTACTTAATAGTGTTCATCCCAAATGGCTTAATGAACAAAATAATTACTATTGCTTCCTATGATAATGTAATATTATCTGTATTTGTTAAGATATCAAAAAAATATATTAATATCACCAATATTCACTAGAGAAAATTGTCCAAATCAACATTTGTTTCATTGTCAGTGTATCCATCCAGAATTGCTCACCTTATGCTGCTTGAATTTAAATGTTCTAAATAAGCTCGCAAGTTAGAGCATATTGCTGCACTTTGACCCACCCTGTACTTCAGGGGGGTTATTACACCATTTTTTTCTTTCTCACCATGCTTGTGCTATTTTTTCACCATCTCACCAGATAAGTGTTCACTTTTCCTCTTGTGGTATCTCCTTTGTGTCCCTTTGTCCTTCCCCTCTATCCCTGTTGTCCGCTGCATTCCCCCTAACACATAAGTCACAAGTTAAGTCAGGCACTTACATAGTGACTCCCCTTGTAATACCCCAATGGCAGGGCCGGACTGGGAATAAAAAGCAGCCCTGGAAAATAAAAAGACCAGCCCTATTTTCCGTTGAGTCTGTAGAATGCAGGGGATACTAGGATACTCCTTCCCCAATATTTTTTTTATAATTAAATTATATTAATTTGCATTAAATAAAAATACCAGATTGATGTTATTTAGGCACCCTACAACCCAACTGCATCCATTACTCACCACTTTAAATTGTAGCTTTCCAGCCTAAGCTGCCACAGCCCACCGGGAGATTTCCTGGTATCCTGGTAGGCCAATCCGGCCCTGCCCAATGGGAGTCTGTATCACATCTGCCCTCACTATGAAACTTCTGGTTGTTGACAAATTTAGTATTCACGTTTCTCTGCAAATTTCTTATTTAAACCTTAGTATATTAATCTGCCTTTACAAGTCCTTCCATTCTTGGTGATCCCGGCGGTTCTGCTTTGCACTGTGATATTGTTACATCTACCCACATCTTTTCACAACGGGGTAAAAATAACAGAACTTGTTTACTAGGAATCAGTACAAGATGATATATACGATGTATAGTCAGATACAAATTAAACATGGAAACTGATGATCCTATATTACCTGCATACAAGATCCAAACTAGTAGCCAAATACATTGGAAAAGATTGCCATAGCTACAGAGAATGGTGTGTATATATATATATATATATATATATATATATATATATATATATAAAATCCCCTCATCTCTAGCCCCAATGATACAATGTAATTATTTACATTTAATATAGTTGCTAGGCAACAATGTAGATACAAACGACCGTGCTTGGATTGCCTTACACACCTCCCAAATAGACCTATCATACTAAATGCAGCAGGGGCCTATCAGGTAACTGTGAGAACAAATGTCATAACGGTATCCAGCCTATAAATATCCAGTATGAAGGCGGCCGCCCGACCTTTGACAAAGCCGAAAAGCGAAACATGTCAGGGCTCATGGGGACGTGTTGTCTCCATTCTTAAATTGCAGATATGTGAATGAGTGCTATCCTCTCCTTATAATAGCAGTAAAATCTATTTAGATTAAAAGTTGTAACTACTGGCTGATGATTTGTGTCGCCATATAATAGTATTTAATTGACTACCAACTACTAATAATTACCTTTAGGGTTTAGCGTAAATTCTGTGAAGCTGATTCCTCAGTGGGTCACAATATAATTGAGAACTAACTTATAGTGTGTAAACCATTACACAACCCCATCTCCACGCACTATGAGTAGTTTCTCTGGCACTTAATGATTATTGCTGTAATTATACTGTAACTTTAGTGGGAGTGGGGGCAAGTGAGACGATTTACTCTAATATCGCCTGAACAATTTAGCCCC